>NC_052509.1:33364716-33442983 GCF_014356525.2 Nilaparvata lugens
AGTATTGAACTTGATGCTCAATCCCTCAACAATTATTTCACAAATGTGGGTAAATTACAAGCTCAAACTATCAATATCCCTGATAATACTGGTGATCGATTTCCTGAAATACAGATCGATAACACGTTTTTTATGAGACCAACATGCCCAGTTGAGGTTGAGGCAACTATTAAAAATCTAAAGAACAACTGCAGTCCTGGTATTGATAGTCTAGGTAATATCACGCTGAAGAAAATAGCCAATTTTATATTTCAGCCTCTCTCTTTCATTTTTAATAGATGCTTTGAGGAGGGATATTTTCCTGAGCACCTCAAGTCAGCCAAAATAAAACCTCTATTCAAACAAGGTGACCCGACTAATCCCTGTAATTATAGACCGATTAGTCTTATTAGCAACCTTGCTAAAATAATGGAGAAACTAATAAAGTCAAGAGTTGTTTCTTTCTTGAATCTTAACAAAATAATCAACAAGAACCAATTCGGTTTCCAAAATGGTAAAAGTACATCTGACGCTCTAATAAAATTCGTCAATACTTTATCTGATAAAATAAACTCCAATAAGAAAACTATTGCAGTCTTCCTGGATATACGCAAAGCTTTTGATACAATACCTCATAAAACTTTGTTCAATAAACTGGAGTCCTATGGTTTCAGAGGAGTCTCGCTTAAATTGTTCAAAAGCTATCTGAGTAATAGAACCCAGTCCCTAACCATAAATGATCAATCTAGTGTAACTAACTTAACTTCTTATGGTCTTCCTCAAGGTACTGTACTTTCTCCCATCCTTTTCATACTCTATGTAAATGACTTTTTAAATTTAAGACTTCTAAACTCAACTGTGATATCCTTTGCAGATGATACTGCAGCTATTTTTCACGGTAATTCATGGAATGAAGTTCATACCATAGCTGAAAATAATATGCTTCTAATCAAGAAGTGGTTAGATAAGAATACCTTGAGTTTAAATATTGAAAAAACGAATTACATAACTTTCTCTGCAAATAGAGTAGGACAGCCCAACGAGAATCAAGATTTGAGACTCCATTCTCAGTGCAATTTAACTTGGGTAATTGTGATTGTCCCACCATTAAAAAAGTCAATAATACTAAGTACTTGGGAATCATAATTGATGAAAACCTTAAATGGGATGTTCATATTAAATACATATGTAGAAAAATTAGATATTTATCTTTTAAATTTTACCAAGTTAACAGAATTCTTAATAAGAACCACCTGAAAATGATGTATCATGCTCTAGTCAAGTCAATTCTGCAGTATGGCATGGTTGTTTGGGGAGGCTGTTTCAACTGTCATATTGCTGAATTATTTGTAGCACAGAAACTGATAATTAAAACTATATTAAGCAAACCCAGGCTCATCCAACGGATATGGTTTTAGTGATTTTGAGGTCATGACTATACGTCAATTATACATAAAAACCGTAATTGAGTACTTAATAAAATATAGATCCGATTTTCCTCTCACAATAAACTCTACACTTAATTATTATAATCTAAGGGCCACTGCTAACAAATATGTAACCTATAACACTAATATTGAATGTATAAGGAGGCAGTTAATTTACATAGGTACTAAAATAATAAACCTCATTTCAAATCACTTTCTCATGGACAATAAGATCAGCGGAAAAATTAAACTGGATATAAAAAAGGACATACAGTAATTTCTTCTTCCATTTAGATATATGACTCGAGATTTCTGCTCCAGCATTGTTTTTTCATTTTTCAGTGGACTCGCTTACCTTTATTTTGAGTACCTATTCCTCTGTTTTCTTCCTTCCCCCCATTTCTCCCTTACCTTTTTCCCTCATTACTTCTCTTCTCTTCTTTGCCTGCCTATTACATGGGAAACCATAGTTGGCTAGGTATCTTCCTCTCTTTTTTTCTCTTCTCCAACACACCCAACCACAAAGCCCATGGTTTTTTATATTTGTAACATTTTATTGTGTTTTATTTGTTTCAAATTCTTTGTAATTTTGTTTTGTCTTGTTATGTGTGTTTTTAATAAATAAATAAATTGAAAATAAAAATAAATTATGCCTCTCCGGCATCTCCGGCCTCACCAGTGCAGACTCTGCGTGGTATAGCGTCTCCGCTGTCACCTCCTCGCTACCTGGTGCTGGCCTTCGCGCTCCTTGACGAAGCAACTCCTCCCCATTATCCAAAACAGGGAGCATCGCAACAATCCGCCGTCGTTGCTCCAGTATAGCCCTCCTCAGGCTCGTACTTGTGCCGTCTGTCAGCACTGAGTCGAGTAGTAGATCAATCAAGCCCTGATCGTGCACTCTGTACACTCAGGAGTAGCTGGAGTCGCCATCAAACTCTGGAGACGTCTCCTTGGGTATTTCTCTCAGTCTGGAACATGCAGTGGCCTCCGCGACTGGTGACCACAGCGCTGTAACTCCTTCCTCTTCCTGACCTGTGCCAGCTCCGCCACCGATCCTGTTTAGACCGGCAGCCTCCACCATTGTCCTCAGGTGGTTTTCGACAAGATCTCTCCTGAGTTCTGCCATGGTTCCAGTTGTAGGTAGCCCTGCAGCTGCCGAGAATTTCACTGCTTCATTCCTGTGAAGCCTGTAGATCCAGGCCACTCTTGGATCACTGCTGTTGTCTCCTGTATCTTCCTTGTCACCTTCCTCACCTCTGCAATTATTCTCCTCTCTAGCACTCATCACTGTTCTCCTCCTCCTACCTTTAGCCCCACGTTCGTGTGCCAATCTTCTGAGTAGAATTTTGCCCACACCTTCTTCTACCAGAATTTCCAGTGTCGCTCTGGGCCGGCTAGACCTAGTCGGCGACTGGGGTGGGCCGCAGCAGGTGACGGGAGTCTTGGTGGGGCGTCCGCCAACCACCCTCGTTCGATTCAGGGGTTGAAACAGGGCCTTGAGTACCTTAGAGAAATGTTTCCCTCTTTTAGGTAAGAGGGGCCGTGCTTTCGCACTGCCAAACAGGGTTGGGCGTGGAGTGAGAGGAATAGGAATGCTGCGGTGTCTGCAGTGAAGGGGGTCTCTGTAATGGGAATAACGTTCCCGATTACCACTAGATGTCCTCTTGTGTGTCTTGGAACTATTTGCTGGAGTCGGTTACCAGGCCACTAATCTCGATTACCGGGTGTTTTCCTGGGATCAGGTTAGAGCGCGGAGTTGAAGGAAAGGCTTCCTCTGGCCTTTCTCGAGGTCCTCTTGCGATTCGGAAGCAAATCAGCAAGCTACAGGAGCCCATGCGCCAGGCTTCACCTCTGATCACCAGGTCCCAATTCTCGGGCACCGGGTGTCTTCCTGGGGTCAGGATCGAGCGCGAAGTTGAAGGAAAGGCTTCCCCTGGCTTTTCTCGAGGTCCTCTTGCGATTCGGAAGCAAATCAGCAAGCTACAGGAGCCCGCGCGCTGGGCTTCACCTCTGATCACCAGGTCCCAATTCTCGGGCACCAGTTGTCTTCCTGGGGTCAGAATCGAGCGCAGAGTTGGAAGAAAGGCTTTCCCTGGCCTTTCTCGAGGTCCTCTTGATATTCGGAAGCGATTCGGCAATCTACAGGAGCCCACGCGCCGGTCTTCACCTCTGATCACCAAGTCCCAATACTCGGGCATCGGGTGTCTTCCTTGAGTCAGGATCGAGCGCGGAGTTGGAGGAAAGGCCTCCCTTGGCCTTTCTCGAGGTCGTCTTGCGATTCGGAAGCGAATTGGCAAGCTCCAGGAGCCCGGGCACCGGACTTCACCTCTGATCTCCAAGTCCCAATTCTCTGGCACCGGGTGTCTTCCCGGGGTCAGGCTCGAGCGCGGAGTTGAAGGGAAGGCCTCCCCTGGCCTTTCTCGAGGTCGTCTTGCGATTTGGAAGCGAATTGGCAAGCTACAGGAGCCCGGGCACCAGACTTCACCTCTGATCACCAAATCCCAATTCTCGGGCACCGGGTGTCTTCCTGAGGTCAGGATCGTGCGCGGAGTCAAAGGAAAGGCTTTTCCTAGCCTTCCTCGAGGTCCTCCTACTATTAGAGGCTCCCGCAATGATGTACCAGGATACGGTCAGGTTTTAACCAAAACCTGGTGTGTCGCTGCTGGTTGAAACAGGCAGGTTGCTGCCCAAACTCGTTGAAAAGGTCGAACAACACTCGTCCAAGTGAGTGCTGAACCGCGGAGCTTCCAGTGTCTGAGATTAACCCCCATTAACCTCAGACACAACTCCTAGTCGTCGAACGATTCGGAGTACACTCAAAGCACAAGATGTACTATGTTGCTAGCTGTGCGCTGCTTCCTTCACTCTCTCTGTCAAACCGCTCGCACTGGACACCCACACTAGACTGCTTACCTACTAGCCTTTCACGAGCCTCCCTCAGTGGCCGAAAGGGAGGGGAGTAAGGATGCGCAGCACTGCTGAGCGGTAACCCAGCGGCTGGGCTGCTCGTTGACCTCTGTGATTTCATCAGAGATAACCAAGCATCTTAGAACAAGCCCTAAACTCAATTCCCCTCACTAGTTATGATATACATCGTGACAAGACTGTACAATTTTCGTAGACTAGCGGGGATCCCCCTTTACATGTTCAAACAACTCACATACACCCTTGTTTCCGTTTTTTGTTTTCAAAGTATATTCGGCTGTAGAATATATCAATCCGGCTGGATCCTTTCACATGGCTAAAAATGTCGAACAGATCTCACTATTATAATTTTAGGGATCATTAAAATGAGATTGCAAAAATCAATATCTAGGCCCATTTGGCATAGAAAATTATAATATGAAAAATGAAAAAATTGATATTATATAACTGTTGCGATCAAATATTGATCAAACTACCTTCTCAATTGGCTATTTGTTGACAAGTTAGCTTTGGTCGGTTTAGGGTTATGTTTTGATTCAACTCTAACCTTCAAATATCGCCTTACTGATCAAAATAATAAGCATTACAAATACATATGGTTTTCTCACTTAATAAATTTCTGAATGGTATATAATTACTGATTTATTAGTTTCAGCCTGTGTAGGTCAGATAACTGTCGTTCATCTGCCTTAGATAAGATTATGGTGCTTTCCCAGTGATGGAATTTATTTTGCTCGTATAATGGCCTATGGATAAATTGATTTATAATTCGAGGGCTGTACAATCCTTTGGTACATCACAACGGCTCCAACGATTCTGATCAAATGTATACCTAGAATAGTCATTGATAAGATCTATCAACTGCCACATGTCCTATATCTGTAAAAATTTCAGGAGCTCCGTCCCATCTATGCAAAGTTTGATTTTAGATTCTCAATTATCATGCTTCAGATAAAATTTAAACAGAAAATTTCAAGTGGAAAAGATTGAGCATGAGAATCTCTACAATTAATGTTCAATAACATTTTCACCTAAAATTGAAAATAAGCTCAAAATATGAGAAAATGTGATTATCTAATTTCAAACTCTTGGCAACTGTTGATTCTATCAAATCATCCACTATGAAGAGATCAGCAGAACTCATATGTCTCCAGCGTTATTGTCTTGTCACCAGCTGGCTCAGATCTTTGTTTATAAGTAGACTTGTGATGCACGTGCACACTAGCGTCAGGTGATCTTCTTCTTTGTCTCTCCCCAGTATGCCTTACAGCGTTGGGGTAGCCTCGGTCCACTTCCTCCATTAATCCCTATCCATCGCCATCCTCCTCATCTCCGTTACCGTCTTCCCTCTTCTTCTCCCTATCTCCTCAATGCGATCCTCGTATGAATACCTCGGGCGCCCCACCGTTCTTCTCCCCTGTACTCTAACATTTACAAACTGTTTTGCCTTGCTTTCGTCCCTCATCCGTTGTACATGTCCATACCAACCCATCTGCCTCGTTTCCATTCTTTCCCCAACATCTCTCATTCCCACTTCTTCCCTTATTCT
Source organism: Nilaparvata lugens (assembly GCF_014356525.2). Taxonomy (NCBI): domain Eukaryota; kingdom Metazoa; phylum Arthropoda; class Insecta; order Hemiptera; family Delphacidae; genus Nilaparvata; species Nilaparvata lugens. The sequence goes on from NC_052509.1 coordinate 33,370,597, forward strand.
AGTATTCCTTACTCTATCCCTTCTAGTCTCACCAACTGTCTTTCTGTGGCATTTCATCTCCACAGTCCTTATCTTTTTTTCGTGGCTTGATTTTATTGGCCAACTTTCGCTTCCATATAGCATGATGGGCTCTATTATTGTTCTGTACACCTGGTTCTTTATCTTTTTATCAAGCTCTCTTTTTCCAAATATACAGTCTTTTATTGCATAGAAGGCAACAGCTTCCTTTCTCACTCTGTTCAGCACCTCCCTATCAATCCTTCCATCCTCCGAAATCACTGTACCCAGGTATTCATATTTCTCCACCTGTTCCATCTCCTCTCCATTCACCATAATATGCATATTATCTCTCATTCCTTTTGACACTGCCATCACCTTGCTTTTCTTGACATTTAAGACCATATGCCTTGATTTCAATTCCTCTGCCCATTCATTTGTTGCCTGTTGCAATTTTTCTTTTGAATCACAAATCAAGACAATGTCGTCGATGATCAATTTTCAAAATGGCAAGGAAAGTTGCGTGAGTGCACTACACCAGATTTTTATGTCTATCTATATATATAAAAGCGAAATGGCACTCACTCACTGACTGACTGACTGACTCACTCACTCACTCACTCACTCACTCACTCACTCGCATAACTAAAAATCTACCGGACCAAAAACGTTCAAATTTGGTAGGTATGTTCAGTTGGCCCTTTAGAGGTGCACTAAGAAATCTTTTGGCAATATTTTAACTCTAAGGGTTGTTTTTGAGGGTTTAAAGTTCGTCTTTTAGCATGTATATTCTTCTTCTCCCAATCTCTTAATTATAATTGAAATTTCCATATCATATGTTACTATAGAACTTTAATCTACATAGAGTACCTCTTCGAAACAGTTGTTAACTGGTAACTAAATTAATAATTTTGTCAGGTTGGCATTAAGTTGAGTTGACTTTGTTAGGTTGACACCAAGTTGAAGATTTAAATGCATTTATCGCGGAGAAATTGATTAGGCACTGCTACTTCAATCCTGGGAATATTATATTACTAGCAGTCAGGCTCGCTTCGCTCGCCATATCCGTTTAGCCAGCCATTTAGTCTGGGGGTCCAGACTGGATTGTCCTAACAAATGATAAAAATGCCCAAATGAATAATGCAGGCGAGCGAAGCGAGCCTGCTGAACTTATTTTTGGATGATCCAGTCGGGGGCCCCCTGGCTAGATGGATATAGCGAGCGAAGCGAGCCTGATGGCTAGTATTCTATATTGACTGGACTAAATAGTAGATGTTATCATTCATGTTCACCTGGTATGGAAGAGATTACATCTATATACATAACTCATGTTAATCATTCAATTCATTTGGAGCCCCCTGGCTAGACGGATATGGCGAGCAAAGCGAGCCTGATGGCTAGTATTCTATATTGACTGGACTAAATAGTAGATGTTATCATTCATGTTCACCTAATATGGAAGAGATTACATCTATATACATAACTCATGTTAATCATCCAATTCATTTGGAATTCAGCATTTTCAAAATTATAAATTAAAATGGAACTGATTTTGGCGAGTGATGTAATTAGTGAGCAATTTTTCTAGTACCCTCTGGAGTATAGCAGTTGAATAATAGGATGTAGATTTGAGGATTTATTATAGAGAATAATAATTGATGAGTATTATCAAATGTGAATTTCCTTAATGAAATAATTACCGCATATAGCAGTCGAATGATTTATTATAGAACAGAAAGTCTGCTCATGACTAATGCCAAGGTATATCTACTGTGAAATTTATAGATACGATTTTCCTATGATTGTAATGAAGGGCACCTTTGTCATCGAATGCTGAATCAATTCAGTTTACCTTTAGTTTTAGGAGGTCGGTCATCCTCTCGACAGTGTGGACCCTCTCGGATCCTCCCTTGCCGATAGATATCATGAACCTCCCAGCAGATGACTAGACATCCCTGTGCCCATGACGGTCGGCCGCAGCGTTGAGGATCTTGAGACGCTCTGTAGTCAAATCCTCGCGAATCGTGATGCCGGAACCCTTCTGCTTCCTCTTCGCGTCGAAGATCATCTTCCTCGTCCGGTAGCTGCACAGACGAACGAAGATTTGGAGATCCTTCCGCTTCACTTGCCCTTGTTGAGGTGGTTGGCGCCTTCCAACTCGATGCGAGCGGTTGACATCTGCCAAAGTCACGGGCACATTCAGCTTCTTGTTGAAGACATCAAGCGCCAGCAGGTCCGTGTCTTCTTTATTGCTCTTTGGGGTGCCGAAAATATTAATGGAGTGTCGGCGATCATATTGCTCCAGATCGTCGACTTTAAGGTGACTGGTAATCCCGTCCTGTCACCAAACCTATGGATTGGGGTACAGTTAAGATTTAATTCACGAAAACGTCGACAGCCCAAAAAAAAGTCTATTAATCTGCACTAACCTTGGAACTGACGAGGAAGTGGACTGTATATCTCGAGTGTAGAAGTTACTGGTGATATCCTGTCTTCATGTGTAGGCCTATATGATATTGCACATATATCATGAAACGGAACAAGGTAATCGCATTCAACTCGAACACCATGGAACAGGAGAAATGGAATGAAACGTTGTTGACTTCTCGAGCACGCTTCTTGAAGTGCTGGGTTGAAAGATAAATGGGGAGGATGAAGGAGGGGTGAGGGAGAGAGGTTATCTTGCCTCTTTGGGAGAGGGGGAAGGGGAGGAAAGCACTAACTAATCAACCCGCAATCAAGGCTGCTGATCCTCCGTGAATCCACCAGTGACAATTCACCTCGAGCTCCCAAATTTTTCAATTCAGCCGTTGATTCTCCACTTTCAGCGCCTGGACTTCTTCGAGAATGTTCTTCATTGCCATTGTGACCGCATTTCGAACGGACTCTTCAATTTGCAGTCGCATTATGCGAAGGGCCTTCTCAGACAATGAGGGTTCAGTAATAGCTGGGGAAGGCCCTGGCTTCCTGGCGTTGACCCTATTTTTCAGCATGCTTCTAGCCCTGACCACGATGTACTGTTAGATGGATCACAGGCGAACATGCCTTCATATACTGAAGAACTGAGAACGGTTTTTTGAAAATAAATAAAAAGAGAGTGATGTAATTGAAAAGATAATTTTACAATTCAATTAAGCTCGAAAAACTGAATTACTCGATGTATTATTTGTAGTGAATTGAACTGTATAACCCTAAGAAATATGTATTTGAATACAAAGCCGAACTGAGACACATTCACTCACTTGACATAACAAGAGAGAGAAAGTGAGGGCGAATCAGAAGGGGGCTGAGTAGGAAGGGTAGAGTTGGTTGAAGAGAGTGTGATCAAGAGATATGGAGTGAGAGAGAGGGTGAATAAGGCTGTGAACGAAAATGCCAGATACCGAATGAATGATGCAAAAAACGATTGCCCTCAAACAGGGTAAGCACCCTCTTCAGACAGATGCCTCCACTATCATCAAATTGAGCGGAAAATATCTCATTCGGCGAAAAATGGAAGGATGAGCTGAGTGCGATTGTGGAATTGAAGGGTTGAACTTCGAGTTGCATTGCATAGCATACTCATCCATACCTAAATATCAACTTTACATATCTACTGCAGATACATACAGTAGCAGAAGCATGTATATGCTCTTGCGGTGGTACAGTGTTTTCCACTTGTAGGCTAACAGTGTGAGAGAATACCCTCTGCTTTCAGATTTGGTTTAATTGATCGGGGATAAACAAGAGGTGCTTGGAACCTCTCTTCCCTCTTTCTCTCTCTATCTCTTCAATTCTTCAAGCTCAGCCCTCACTCAACTCTACATTATGAATCCATTTAAACTTTATACACATCCATAGAACTTTCTGCTGTATATCTAAATGGGTAGTAGCTCGGTAAATTCACCCTCCCCTCTATAATTCCTGAAAATCTCCTCCAAAGTAGATATGTTCTGTCAATCTCCTTCTAGTCTTCGTCAGCAGGAAGCATTTGGTTCTCCTGCTAATCCCCGTGCCTCACAGCATTTATAAATCTCCACAATACACAAAAACGTAACACATATACACACATAACCGTGATGGATCTGCAGACTACAGCAGTCCTCTTGCCAATCCGTGCATCTAGTGCTCTACAGGAATAACATTAGTCTGTTGAGTTGATGCACTTTGGTTTGGAATGGGAGTTCAAAATCTAGAGTGATTGTTGTGTTTGAAAGTGATTTAGATGATGGAATGGAGTTGAGGATTTCTAAGAAGATGAATGCAGTGAGGTGAGCAATGTTGATTGAATAGTAGAAAGTGAGCCTTTATGATATTCTGTAGTATACTGACCAGCAGGCTTGATTCGCTTGCCTTTTAGACTCCCGGCTCGATCATCCAGGAATGACACCGGAAGGCTCGCTCCAATCGCCTGCGTTTTTTGTTTGAGCTTCATCCCGTCAAAAAGTCAAGAGAGTTTATCAGGCTAGATTCAGTCACCGGTTGATTCTTATAATAAGGAGCGCAGGGTTGCAAAAATTGTTACTTTCATAACAATTCCCACATATAGAGACTCTGTTAAGATATTATGAGAATTAACGTATTTCAGTCTATTTCATTGAAGTTTGGAATAGGAAACATTCATATTCAACCCTTTCAAGTTCCCATTTACTTACAAAAGCTAGTTGAAAACCATGAAAACTTAATGAAAATATTGAGAAAATACCATCTAATTTAGCACCCATTACCAGGTGAAACTGTAGGTATTTCGAGTTAAGACAATCAAGTTCAGTCGTACTTGAAAATCTTAAAAAAACTTGAGCCCTGGAAAAGCCCACTCCAAACTCCTTAGATTATAGAGCTAACCTGTCTATGATATAATAATATAGAGGAGATCTGAAAAACACCAATTTTTTGGGTACATTCAGCAAAATATTGCAGTTGAAATAAGAAATATGACATTGATTGACCCTAGTTGAGCCTCAGAACCATATTTAAAAGCTTTCTGTCAATTTGTTCTTGAAAAACCTGACGAAACGCAGAGAAATTCTTGAAAACGCCAAAAAATTGGGCGTATCTTTGATGTCATTCCAAAGCCCTTCTGATACAATATTCTCACATCTTAGCTCAACTCTTTTACTATTTAAACATTTTCTGTCAAACATTAAACATTTTTAGTTTTTGAAGAAATTGAGATTACCTAGAAATTGCTGAAGAACTCTCGAAAAAAGCCGCCGACTCTGGGCGTATTCCAGGCGTTATTTCAAAGCCCCTCTAATACAATATTTTCACATCTAGTTCAACTTCTGTATTGAATTTGAAAATGTTCTGTTCATTTGTTCTTGAAGAACCGCTCAAAAACCGCCGATTGTTGGGCGTACCTGTGGCGTCATTCCAGAACCCTTTCAATGAAACATATTTTGATTTGAGCCTGTGTATCAAATTTGAACTAAGTTACTTGTTCTTCATTTGCTCTTCAAAAATCCGAGAAAACGCAGAGAAACGCTAGAATAACGTAGAATATGGCATATTTTTGAAAAAATTTTCAAAACCGTTCTAAGTGCACTTTTAGAAGGCCAACTGTACATACCTGCCAAATTTGAACATTTTTGGTCCAGTAGATTATTAGTTCTGCTCATGGTGAATATATCAGTGCCATTTCCCTTTTATATAATATATAGAATAAGGACTGAGGACAACGTTTGATTGAATCGCCCCAAGTTTGAATGACAAATCTTTCAATGTTCATTGAATTTCAAAATTCGTTGAGATGTTCAATTTGGATCTAGATTGAGCTTTTTATCCCAGGATTTCAAAGAAGTTCTTGAATAGAACAAAATTTAAAATGATTTTGAAAACTTTTCTTTCTCTGAAACACTTCGAACTCTACGCTGTGGTGACCCGTTAAGGAATGCAAGTTTATCATACTTTTTCTTTATTGTTTGTCTAAAATTATTCATTGGAAGAAACAGGATGAATAGATCGAGTCCGCTGGTCTATCTCTTTATGAATGTTCGAGAATTAGCTATCACTTTCCCATCACTACTAGAAGAATGATTTACTACTCAATGATGCAGAACACTCTCTTCTACGGAATCACCATTCATTATTTAGCACCCAAATATATAAAACAGTCACCGCATGGGGCCGTAGAAAGAATAATAAAATCACTTTTTAATGGTGTTGAATGTCACTTGTTCGGCATTATGACGGTGGAAGCTTCAGCCAGGTTCAAAGATTTGTCACGAAATTACTATAAGAAGGAATATAGAGAAATGAACGAAATAGAATATACATTGAGACAGAGAACTCAGAGCTATAACAATGCCTATGGTAAAAGAGCTCCAGAATTCAGAATCCCATTTCTTTTAAATTCATTGCCATTAGAGTTGACAATGTTACAGAGTGAAAATAAGATTCAAACAAAACTTAAAGTGCACTTCATAAGGATAAATAATTTTGATTATAGTTTCAGGAAAATAATGAGTAATATTTCATTTATTGTGTTTTTCGAGTTTATTATGTATTTTTCTATTAACTATTTATTATGTTTTGTTGAGTTTGAAATAATTTCAATTCTACAATGAAGATATAATATGATTTGATAAATATTTGTGTCAAGGTGAATAACATTAGGTAATATCCCAAAGTGATTATCTTGTTAATTGTCGCTTACCAAGCAAAGTCTTTTTCTATTTTATAAGTTAAGTTATTGATAGTGCAATGGACAAAACAGAACAATCAGCTACAAAAAAATGAAGGAAAATAATCAGGTAAATTAGGAAATAGAACTATTGTTATTGATTGTTTAATTGTATGTAAAGGATTATCTTTATATATCCCTCAAATAGCTCACTGCTAGAGGGATACAATTACATTATTGTAATATTCAAATAAATAAAGAAAATAAATTACCTAGATAGATTTATCCATAATAGCTTTTTATTATGCTATGAGCCTATGAACTTATTCTATTATAGAATAGTAAATTATTCATCGATTGCATAGTTCGATAGTTGTTAGTTCAAGCATTCAGAAAAATAATGTAGTAGACTAATCGTTTTTTACACTGAATCACTGTTCAATATGAGCTTCTATGAATGTACCGAGAAGCATTCCTCAAAAGCCCTGAGAAGCTGCAAAAAGTAATGGGAGACTACAAGACATCATTCCAAGCTAAGTGAGAGAAGTGCTGGGAATTTGATACGAGTTGGAAATTTTATAGATCTGGGAGAACTTTAAATGGAGCCTTAATGGACGTCTGAGGAAAAAACGAAGAAGGAGAGACGATGAGGGTGTGAGAAAGATGTAGGAAGAAAGGTGGAGAGAGAAGTACCTACATTTTCACACGTTTCCTAGCTCTACTCAGTGATTAACTGACTCGAGTAGGCCTACACGGTGGTAATAGATTTCATGGTATGCAATAATTACCTTGATTCTACTATCACCAGCTATATAAAATACCCTTCAACAAACGGAAATTATTCGAACTCGTATGTTTGTAACATATTCCACTTGTGTAAATATGTAAAATCATATATGCCCACTCTTAACAAAACTCATAAACTAGCATACTGTTCTCAACTCAAGCAGAGCTGCTTGTCGAATTCATCAGAAGAATAATAACTCCAAAATAATTTTTTTTGGAAAAATCCTACAGAAAAAAAACAATTTTATTTCACTGTGAAGACATCAGGATATTGGAGTTGTCATGGAATATTTTTTGAAAGATTTCAACCAATCCAACTTCGAATTTCCATGGAACTTCCTCAATTGTCAAAACATTTTATTTTAAACACCTGACACTTGAATTATGACCAGAATTCTTCGAAAACAGTTCTAGTTCTCACATGATGTATTTTGTGACTAATGAGGGAAATTGATTTTAGAGCTAGTTTTGTCGACGCTCTGTAATCTTTTTATAGGATCTCGTTGTGCAACAAGCGGCTCAGGCACTAGGCTACTGCTCAGCTATACCGCGCACCCTTATCTAATCTCACTCGGCTCCCAAGGAAGGCTCGCCGAGAAGACGAGAGAGCCATTCCAGTCAGTCGGTCTAAAACTATTGGAGGGAGCAGGACGCGGCCAGAGAGTGAGTGCAGCTCGTGACCAGAATATTCTCTCACTCCTTCAGCAACTTAGAACTGCACATCCCCTTAACTGGAGTTAACGGAAGACTTGTGAGGCTTCAACATACATCACTTGCGAGAAGGTGAGTCCAATACGACTACTTCTGCGACTCGTAGCAGCCAGCCAGCTTGACTCGACCAGTGGCCACAAGTTGGGTTTCGGGCTAAAACCTAACAGGACCCAGGAATATTCCAAAGAGGATCAGGAACAGCAATAGGACCTCGAGTAAGGCTTGGGAACGCCTTTCCCAAACCGGAGACCTCAATCCTGACTGCTGGAAACAGCCAGTGTCCGAGGTATTGGACTCGGTGACAGCCAGTGACACCTGGTTCCAGGACTCTTCTATCTCGATGATTCCAAGTGGAACAGCAAGAGGACCTCGAGTGGACTTGGAAACGTCTTTCTCAACCCTGAGACCTTAATCCTGACCACTGGAAACAGCCGGTGACTGAGGTTTTGAACTCTGTGACGGCCAGTGACGCTTGGTTCCAGGGCTCTTCTATCTGGCCAATTCCAGAGGAATTGCAGGAGAACCTCGAGTAACGATTGGGAACGTCTCTCCCATCATGGAAATCCCAATTCTGATAGCCAGAAACAGCCGGTGCCCGAGGTGAGGGACACGATGACTACTAGCTACCCCTGGATCCAGGACCCTTCTATCTTGTCAATTCCAAGAGGAATTGCAAGAGAACGTCCAGCAACGATTGGGAACGTTTTTCCCATCCTGAAGATCATACTCTCAGAAAACACCAGATCATTCCTACTCCTGTCTCTCCACGCCCAACCCTGTTAGGCAGTGCAAAAGCATGGCCCCTCTTTCCAAAAAGAGGGAATCACTTCAGTAAGGCATTTAAGACCCTTTTTCAACCCCCGACTCGAACGAGGGTGGTTGACGGACAACACACCAAGCCTTCCATCCCCGGCTGCAGCCCACCCCAGATGCCGACTGAGTCTAGCCGGCCCAGAGCGACACTGGGAATTCTGGTAGAAGAAGGTGTGGGAAAAAGTCTACTGAGAAGATTGGCACACGAACGTGAGGCTAAAGGTAGGAGGAGAGGAACAGCGATGAGTGCTGGAGAGAAGTGTAATCGCGGATCCAGAAGTGTCCTAGATCTACAAACTTTATCATAGTGAAGCAGTAAAGCTAGCAACATCGGCTGCATTACCATCAGCAGGTATGATGGCCGAGCTTGGGAAAATTCTAGTGGAACACCACAGAGGAACAGCAGGAGAATTCAGCAGTTCAAATCAGGCTGGTGATGGAGCTGGTGCAGGCTACCACGAGGCGGACAGAGCAACATTGCCGTTGCCCCCTACAGAAGAAGATCACCAGGAGTCTTCTAGACTGGGAAGAATACCCGAGGAGGCGTCACCAGGTTCAGATGGCGAATCCTGTCATTCATGGGTGTATCACCTTCAGAGCAGAGATGCAGTCAAATTGCTCTTAGACTTGGTGCCAACCGGCGGCACCTGTTCTGAATTGAGGAGAGCATTAGTGGAACAGTGAAAACATTTCCTCACAATGCTTCGACCACTTCCAAATGAGGAAGCGATGCTATAGCCAGCAACACCAAAATCAACACCGGCTAATGCAGATACAGATACGTTGTATCATGCGAGACCAGCATTGTTGAGACCAGATGTATCACTAGCTTACCAATACATACCTCGACATGTACCGAAGTCGCCTACAAGAGCTGTGGCAACTCACACTCCATTCATGGACCCAGGAACTGTGTGTTCCAACGGCAATGTGAAGGTGAGGAAATCGACGACTATGTGGAGAAACTGCAGACTCTCATGAGAAGGACAGGAGACTTCTCAATCAGCCACCAGCTGCAGTGGCTCTTTAAGAATCTCTCACCCCAGTACAAGCTGTACATAAGGGAAGCAGAAGTTTATTTGGTTGACGATCTACTTGAACTTGCCAGACAATATGAATGAATGAAGTTCAAAGAGAAGAGTGCACAACAGAGGCAACAAGCTGCAAAGCAGGAGGAGGTGCGTAAACCAGTAAAATCTCATCCCAAACCTGAGCCTACAATGACACAATGATGTGTAGAGTTGACTCCAGTGGGTCCTGTATGCCGGCAGTGTAAGAAAGTGGGTCACTGGCGGTCGGAGTGCCCTGAAGCTTCTCTCTGCTTAACATACAAGAAGTCTCGTTCCAGTTGTACCTGTGAGAAAGACCAGAAGAGGTCTACAGATGAAGCAGCTGTGGTGAACACCTGGAATCAACTCCGGTTAGAACCGGAATTACAGTTCGACAACACACTGTATACAACAGTTGAAGTAGCTGGCTCTCCTACATAGCTGGCTACGAAGTAGCAGTTCAGTATTGTGTGAGAGCTTGTAGTGATAGGTTGTGTAGTCATTTAGTCTAGTGTAGAGTAGAAAAGTAAATTCAACAGTTTTTTCGGTTGAATACTCTTTTGCCAGTAAGGAAAATTTCAATTTCAAATTGGGGGGAGCGACCCCCTGAAGCCCGGGATTGCCCAATTCAGGCTCGGGGTTGCTCTGCTGTTGACTACTCTGCCACAAGAACCGCCCCAGAACAGCCCCAAGCATGGTGATCCCCAGGATCACTAGCGCCGCCACCGCCAGAGACCCCGTGGTCTGAGTCTGCTGTTTCTGCTCTGATAGTTGTGTCAGAGCCTGTTGTAGATGGTCAAGGGTTGTCTCTGCGTTGCCAGATGTACTTGGCCAGTAATGGCCCTCCTCACGTGTCTGCGCCATGGCCTCCTGGATGTCTGGAACGGTCGGTTGCGCCTCCCCTGCCTCCAAAACAAGCAGTGGTGGGATGGGGATCTCCACCACTCTCTTCATCAGCTCTGTCTGCCCACTGGATTTGGTGTTCGGGTACAGCTGATAGGTGTCAGTGGACACGGTGCACCCTGATGCCGCTCTTAGCTCTCCACTGCCCTGGATGTTCATCTGGGTAACAGCGAAGGTATCGCCTTGTCGACAGCGGGACACCAGCTGCCGGCCCTGCTTCAGGCTGTAGATCCAGCGGGTGTTCGGCTGGTCGAAGTACCAGGTGTCGGCAGGTCGGTTGATAACTGCAGTCTTGGAGCAAAGGCTCTCGGCGGCCCCAGCATCTCCCAGAAACAGGGCGCTCAGGCACAATGGTTCATGCTTCCGGAATACTGGCCTGGTGATAGGGCATATGGTGATGATGCCCTTGCGGCACAGGGTCACCTCATCCCCCGAAAGAGCCGCATAATGCTCACGGTCTTGGCTGATCAGGAGGTGGTCAGGCTGCAGCACGTACTTCACGGCTAAACTGGAACTACCCGACATGATGGGGACTGACAATCCCCGGAAAAGTTCAAACCGCCGGCGGTAGTTGACAAGGGCAAGTCTATTAGGATCTTGATCAGACCACCGATGGCCAACGCACTAACTTCCGCGACATGGTAGAACGCGTACACACTTGACGGACTGGTATCAGCAATGAAATTCAGATCTTGGGGGAGCTCACTTTGCACACGTTCTAATAAATTGCTCAATTCGAGAGGAGAGATCAGGCTCACAGTAAATTTCCCTTGAGCAATATCCTCAATGGCTCGAAGGATATTCTTTGAGTCAAACAATGCTTTAATAGCTACTAATTCTAGATTGTTTACTACAGATGAAGAATTTACAAAATACTTAAATGTTTTTTTCTAACAAATTCGTTTTGTTGAGTAGCCTTGAATACCATTGGATTACTTGGGTTGTCTCTTGTTCCACCCTTGATGCCAGGTTGTGGAGCTGCTCGGCGTTGTTCCTTGTTTGGCGACTCAGCTGCCGAGTGATGGTCGGATGTTCCTGCTGAAGGTGGATTATGTCGCCTGTCTGATGTTGAAGCAGCTCCAAGGTGCGTTGTGCCTGTTGAACATCTTCATCTTCCGCAGTCCCAAACAGCAGCTTCAACACCTTCCCTCCCAGGTTGATGAGTCCCCTCTTTGTCCTCTTGTGGGGCAGGAAGTCGTGAAGCATTTGGAGGACCTCACTCATCTCGTCCTGTAGACTCCGTACTCTCTTCATCGCATCTGAGTGCACTCCAAAGATGGGGTCCTGGGAGGAAAGTTTGATAAGTTGTTCCTGGGTGACTGTTGTTCGGAGTCTCAGTTGATGAAGGCCTCCTCCAATCTCGGTGACGTTGATGGCTACTATGATCCTCCACTGATGGCCAGTCAACAGGACATCGCCGTGAGGAACGAACCACACCCCCATCTGACGAGACTCTTCCATGTTGACCAGGCTACCCCAAAGGCCTGTAAAACATTAAAGGTGGTATTACTCCTTGCTACTTTGCTAATCCTCTTCACTTCCCCTTTCCTCTTCCATTCATGTTACAATTCTTATCTACTCTATCTCTCACCCATTATTCTTGGACCTCCTTCAAGAGGTTTTGATGTACCATCCACTAGTTAGCTTGCAGAGGAACCCCCTACTCAGTTCAGAGGTCACTCTGCCTGCCTATGGGTGTTTAGGTCATGGTCCTTGTGCGACTTCTCAGGGGGTAAGGAGACATTCGAGTTGATGCTTGTCCCCTCCCTTCAGGTTCATAGGTGGTGTCCCCAACTAACCGGTCAGGGGAGTCAGGGCTTGGCGGGAACAGATCCTCAAAAACATCCTCTTCTCCTTCTGCTTCTTCCACTTCTTCTTCTTCTCCTCCTTCTTCTTCATCTTCTTCTTCTTCTTCTTCTTCTTCTTCTTCTTCTCTTCTTCTTCTTCTTCTTCTTCTTCTTCTCTTCTTCTTCTTCTTCTTCTTCTTCTTCTTCTTCTTCTTCTTCTTCTTCTTCTTCTTCTTCTTCTTCTTCTTCTTCTTCTTCTTCTTCTTCTTCTTCTTCTTCTTCTACAACCAAATCTGTCCCTTCTTCATCATCGTCTGGGGGTGAGTAATATATCTGTTCCTCTTGATCTTCCTTGGCAGGGTCATTCAGGGTTGTCTTTTCTGCCGGTAAATGTTGATCATTGTTGTCTTCTTTGGTTTCAATCGGGTCATCCTCCACTTCCTGCTGGTCTGACCGAAGGCAGGGTTTCAGTCGGTTTACGTGAACATTCACCTGTTGCCCATCCGTCAAAATCAACATGTAATTGACAGGCGACATCCGCTGGCTGACTCGGTAAGGGCCTGTCCAGGGTCGATGGAACTTACTTGAATCTCCTGGTTTAATCGCTGGTTCATGTAGGTAAACCATATCTCCAACATTGAACTCCTGGTGTCTCCTTCCTTTGTTGGCCACCTCTGCTTGCTTGGTTGCTGCCTCAGTTGACTTCTTGGCGGCATTGTGGTAGGCTGTCTGGAGGCGGCGTTTGAGTATTCTCAGATGGTTCTCCACAGAGTGGCCTTGCAACTCTTCTGGAATGGGGATAGTCCCTGGTAGTATCATATCCCGTCCGTGCAAAAGGTAGTAGGGAGAGTACCCGGTGGAGGAATGAGGAACAGACTGGTAGGCCATGAGGGCATAGGGAAGCCATCTGTCCCAGTCTTGTCCATCACGTTTCACATAATGGGCCATGGACTCATTGATGAAGTCTCTCAACTCGGCCATTACCTTCTGGATGGTAAGCTGTGGTCTTGATTTTCTGGATTCCTAGCAGACGGCAGGTCTCAGTGAAGAGTACTGACAAGAAGTTTCTTCCTTGGTCACTCATAAGCCTGGTTGGGACTCCATGACGTGCAAAAATTTGAGTGACAAAAGCTGCTGCAATCGATTCCGCAGTCTGGTCCGGAAGAGGTACTGCTTCAGCATAGCTTGTAAAATGGTTGATGAAGCTGAGATAATAGCGGTTTCGACACCATCTCCAAGGGATAGATTGGTTCATATGCTGGTTCCAATGGTACCTTCAGAGCCCTTGACGTTTTCCTGATGGCACATCCATGGCATGCGCCAACATGCTTCTGGACATCTTTCTGGAGCTCTGGCCAAAAATAACGGTGTTGAACACGTAGCAGTGTCCTCTCAACGCCAGGGTGCCCAGCCCATGGGGCATCATGACATAGCTGCAGAACACGAGTGTGGAGAGTCGATGGTGTGGCAATCTTCCATTGGGTAGAATCCCTTTTCCCAGCAGTCCACCATATCACCCCTCATCTATTACTTCCTCGACCCTCCTTCACCAACCCCTGACACCAGGCATCTTTCAGTTGTTCACTTAGAATTTCTAGTTCTTCCAGAGTGTGCAAGGTTTTTTGGGTGACCTTGAGGTTAGGGTGGTTGACCTGGATGACCTTGAGGTTAAGGTGGTTAACCTGGATGACCTTGAGGTGGGTGTGGTTGACCTGGATGACCTTGAGGTGGGTGTGGTTGACCTAGATGACCTTGAGGTGAGTGTGGTTGACCTGGATGACCTTGAGGTGGGTGTGGTTGACCTGGATGACCTTGAGGTTGGGGGTGGTTGACCTGGATGACCTTGAGGTTGGGGGTGGTTGACCTGGATGACCTTAAGGTAAAGGGGGAGTCTGAGACACTTGTGTCCCAGACTCCCCCTTATATATCTACTCTCATAACAGCATGGCTCAGAGCATCTGCGTTGGTGTGCTTCTTTCCAGGTTTGTGTATTACATCATATTCAAACTCTTCCAACCGAAGAGCACACCTGGTTAAATGGAAAGAGGGGTCATGCAGGCTAAGCATCCAGCGTAAGGCTGCATGGTCAGTTACCAGTGTGAATTTTTGTCCTAACAGGTAACAGCGGAACTGGCGAGTAGCCCATACAACTGCTAACAACTCCCTTTCAGTTGTGGAGTAGTTGCGTTAGGCGGCGTTGAGCTGGCGACTTGCATAAGCTACTGGTCGCTCTCCCTCCTCAGTTTGTTGTGACAGAACCGCCCCCACTGCAGTTCCAGAGGCATCTGTTGCCAGGATAAAAGGTTGTTCGAAGTCTGGAAATATGAGTACTTGGTCTGAACATAGGGCGTCTGTAAACTCTAAGGTTCAACTTTAAGAAATTTCTATTGATTTTAAATTGGTAATCAATAATTTTGATGTAAAGTGGACTGTATTGAATAGAAAAGAAACAAGTGATATCTCTACAGAAACAAGTACATGCAATGAATATATAAAAGAACAACTCACCGAAAATCTGCAGAGTACCTAATGTAATATTTATATTATTGAGCTTACAACTCCCAGGTAAGGTATTCAGGTGTCCCCGAGGTAGGAGATGAATCAAGAATGGTGAAAAGGCAAGCTTAATTGTCATCTACTGTTGGTAAATTCGGCTTCCATCATATAACGTTGCACATATATTTCTGACGAGATATTTACAATGTCTTTAAAGACTATAGATCGGTGATCTTTCCAATCGAAAAATAATAGTTTAAAGCTTTCAACTAAAGGGAGTTTGGCAAACACTCTTCCAAACGTAGGTTTATGGTGTACGATTTAACATTAATGAAAAAATAATAATTTGAAGAACGATTTTCTTCTGGGAATGATCGACGAATAATAATTATCAATTCCCGACTCGAGGCAAGCTATTACAAAGCGAGACTGAACTGAAAAAGACAGCCTACCGGCTAGTGAGCGCGACGCACTCAAGTGAAAGAAATACGAACTGAACGAGGAGCGCGCGTCCAATTCAAAAACGAAAAATGAAAACTAGAGCTGGCTCCAACATCCCCCCCCGGCTGAAAAGCTATTTTCAGACAAGGCTAGAGAACAAAGAAACGAAAAAAACAATGAATAAACGACGAAAGAAATAAAAATAAAACAAAACGAGAATAAAACAAAAAATGCAAAAGGAAAATTATTGAGTAGGCAACGGATACAACTTTGTAGCCGGCCTTTTGAAGCGACCATTGGCGCACCGCACCATAGCCACTCGAACGACACCGTCAGCACCGGGAAATACTTCCTCAATCACCCCAGAGGCCATTTCAACGGTGCGACATTTGGTTGATCCACTAGGACGATTGTACCAACCGTGAGAGGGGTGGAATCCTTACACCATTTCACACGGGTTTGTAATTCATGTAAGTATTCTTTGCGCCAACGACTCCAGAAAGACTGAACCATTTGATTGACTAATTCAAACCGATCCAATCGATTCATTGGACGATCTTCCACATTTAACATAGGAAGGTACTTAAGAGGTGTCAAAGTGAGAAAATGAGCCGGTGTGAGGGCGAGGGGTTCACTCGGATCCGCGCTCATTTGACATAACGGGCGTGAGTTAAGTACAGCCTCAATTTGAACTAAGACAGTGTTCAATTCTTCGTAAGTCAACAACTGGTTACCAATAACTCGAAACAGGTGTGACTTTACTGATTTTATATTCGCCTCCCAAAGACCGCCGAAGTGAGGTGAACCTGGCGGGATGAAATTCCACTCAATGCTATGATCAGCAAGTTCATTCTGGAGCAGGTTTTGATATTCCTTGGAGTTCAGCATCCGTGACAATTTTATTAGCTCATCATAGGCGCCGACGAAGTTGGTACCATTATCGGAATACATGACCTTACAAGGACCTCGTCGAGCAAGGAAACGGCGAAAAGCTGATAAGAACATTTGGGTCGATAAGTCCGAAACTAATTCAATGTGAACGGCTTTAGTTGCCATACAGACAAAAAGACAAATGTACGATTTAAATATGAAAGGATTCCGACGCCTGGCCATGGTGATTCGAATGGGTCCACCATAATCAACTCCACATTGGACGAATGGTTTAGACGACAGAGTTCTACAGGCTGGCAGATTGCCCATTTTCGGCGGTGTAAGAGTGGGACGATAGTGAAAACACTTGTTACATTTTCGTACATGACTCCTTATAAGGACACGGGCTGATAAAATCCAATATTTTTGTCTCAAAATAGACGCCAATAAATGAGGTCCAGCGTGACAGTGCTTTTCATGAAAATAATCAATCAAAAGCGTGACCAATGGATCATTTTTCGGTAATATAATCGGATGACAGCTGTCATAATTCAACTCAGAATTTTGTAAACGTCCACCCACACGAATAATATCATGATCAAGAAAGGGTGACAGTTGTTGAAGATGAGAAGTACATTCTTTCCCAGCTTTCAATTCCAGTAATTCTTTCGAAAAATGAATTTTTTGTACGACTTTACACAAATGTTTTTCCGCCAAATCGAAATCTAATTCATGAGGTTTAGGCAATAGACGAAGTACTTTCAATATTAACACCATGATACGCAATAGACGTTGGTAGTTGGAACAACGAGCAATTAAAAGATGAATCGAATTAATAGATGAATTTTCCGACTGTACTACAGTGACAATTGAGTGAACCTTGACCTCAGGTAGACACTCTATAGGTTCCAGATCGACCTTGACGGGCCAATCACTCTCTTCTAACATTAGCCAAGAGGGGCCAGACCACCACAAATCATGATTAATTATTTCAGAAGGGGATAAACCTCTCGAAATGGGATCAGCTGGGTTTGAATTTCCTGCCACGTGTAACCAGTCGTTGATAGGACAGTCTTGAATTTTCGTAACTCGATTAGCGACGAAAGATTGCCATCTAGATGGACAGCCCCTGATCCAATGTAAGACAACAGTTGAATCCGATAATGCAACAACGCGAGTCACGTGACAACGAAGGCTCAAAACAGAGACAACAACCTGTATTAATTCAGCGAGCAAGAGCGCCGCGCATAATTCAAGCCTAGGTATGGATAAAGTCTTAGATGGCGCGACTTTTGATTTAGCGCACAACAATGTGATAGTTGCAGGTTGCATATCCATTTGAGATTTTATGTAGATCACACCACCATAACCTAAAGTCGATGCATCACAGAAACCAATGACAGTAATTTTCGAATCATTCATCACTCCTAAATGACGTGGTATGAAGAGATTGGACAATAAAGGGAACTCCTTCTGACATGTCTCCCATTGAAGCGCAATAGAGGGAGGTACTGAATCGTCCCAATCAAGACCAGCATTCCATAATTGTTTAATTAAACATTTAAGAAACAAAGTTAGGGGTGACAAGAGTCCCAAAGGATCGAAAATGCGTGCTACTACCGATAAAATGTGACGTTTGGTAGGAACAGACTGATTAGGATTCACTGAAAAACAAAACGAATCACTACCAGGTTGCCATTTCAAACCTAGGACAGCCAACAAATTTCCCATCTCGAAATCTTTAGACAAGGCCGATTTTTCATCTTCCGAGAAATCATTCATCAATTCAGGTGAATTGGAACTCCATTTAGTAAGTTCGAATCCGCCTCTCTCGAACAATTCTTTAGCCTGACTACAAAGACGATTTGCTTCACCTAAAGAAGACACACTTGTCACCAAATCATCCATAAACATGTCACTCGGAATACGAGCTTTAGCATCAGGGAAATTTTCACCTTCTTCTTGAACAAGTTGATGGACAGTTCTGAGAGCTAGAAACGGTGACTCACTCAGACCAAATACGACAGTTTTTAATTCAAAAATTTGTATGGGATCATTGGACGAAAATCTCCATAACAAACGCTGAAATTTGCGACACGATTCATCGACAAGAATCTGTCTATACATCTGCTTTATATCAGCAGTTACAGCGATAGAAAATAACCGAAAATTGACTAACAGAACGAAAATATCCGTTTGCAACTTGGGGCCGATATGAAGTATATCATTCAATGATACTCCAGTAGTAGTTTTCGCGCCTGCGTCAAAGACAATACGCAAAGGCGTTGATTGACTCTGAGTTTTGATTACAGCATGATGAGGTATAAAATAACCACTTTTATCACTCTGATTTTTATCAATTCCATGTGTCCTTGTTTGAGATAATCCAAGAGGACATCGTGATACACTAAACGCATGTTTGGATCACGTGCCAGTCGTTTCTCCAAACTGATGAGTCGACGTTCTGACATAGCATAAGAATCACCAAGACAATCAGGGGATTTTGAAAACGATAATGAGACAACGAATCTACCCGAATTTTCACGACGAACGGACGATGCAAAATCCTTCTCGCATTCCAACTCATCAGCAGTGAGTTGTTTTCCTACATCTGGAACGCTTTCCACTTCCCAAAATTTTCGAACTAACTTATCCAACGGTGATGTTAGACAAGTCATCAAACACGTTGAATTTTCTGAAGATTGAGTTAAAATAGGGGCTCTACCCATCAAAATATAACCGAAAACACTTTCCAAGGCCATCAAATAATTCGAATCAATTTCCACACGACCATTTCGGAAAATATGGGGCACTAATTCAGCTCCTATAATAGCGTCAATTTCGCTGGGAATGTGATAACTTTCATCAGCAAGTCGAAGACCAAACAAATTTGATAATTTAGAATTATCAATTTTACTAGTGGGAAGCTGTTCCATGATTTTTTCGACAACTAATGGTTCAATGGAAAATTTAACACTAGAATCGAGTCGAGATTGAAGCGTGACAAAAGTACGACCAAAAACTGATTGCGAATTTCCGCCAAAACCATTCACAATTAATTGGAAAGGAGAAATCGATAGTTGCAATTTACGACAAAGTTTACGAGTAATGAAATGACTTTGACTAGCTGAATCAACTAAAACTCTTATTTTGTGCAATCTACCTCTCTTATCAGGTACCTCGACTTGAGCAGTTGATAGTAGAACACTATACGGTGCCGACTTCGAATCGATAGAACAACAGGTAATAGTATTATTTTCTACCTTTTTCGCATCCGAATTTGATGACGAATTTGAAGCATTTCCGAAATGTAAAAGCGAATTATGCTTCTGACTACATTCCTCGCAGTTGGAAGAAGTACAATCTTTACTACGATGGGCTGGCGAGAAACATTTCAAACAGCAACCCTTCTCCTTAACAAAACGAAAACGGTCCCAAGGTGATAACTGACGAAAAAGACGACAATTGATCAATTTATGATTTGTCATCGAACATTTCAGACATTCTGATATTTTTACCGGTGATTTGGTCACTTGCGAATTCGATTGAACAACCAACACTTTGGATTTTGGTATTGGTTTCACTACTGGCTTGCATTGTTTAGACGATTCGTCATGCGGTAACGATTTAATCTGCCTTTCGATGAATGAAACAAAATCAGTATATGTGGGATCATCCTTAGTATGAACTGAAGCTTCAAATGCCTTTCGAGAAACAGGATCTAAAATTTTCAACGCTTGGAACAGAAATATTGCATCAGATACATCTTCACCTCGTAGGCGTTTTAAAGCAGTAATTGAACCACAGAACTGATCGACTATAGAAACTAAACCTGCACGAGACTCAGATTTTAGACAATTGAATTCGAAAATTTGTTTCAAGTACACATTTGAGAGTGAGCGGGGGTCATTGAACCGCTTAATTAATGCATCCCAAATAATTTCATAATTATTAGCAATAGGTGGTAGATGACGTGAAATATTAGCCGCTTCTCCAGATAGTTTGGACACCAGATATTGGACCTTTTGTTGATTTGGAATCGATTTGTTGTCATGAATCATGCATTTAAACATTTCGTAGAATACCGCCCATTTTGATTGATCTCCGTCGAACACAGGAATTTCAATTTTCGGTAAAATATTAGACGAATCCTTATTGGAAGATACAGGTTGAGCCGGGGTAGAAACACTAGGTACAACCTGACTGCGTTTTTTCAATTCACTAGCAATTGCTTCCATATGTTCGAACATTTCCATATGTGAACTACTAAATTTGGGTACAAATTCCGGGTCTTTTTCCATTTCAAGCTCCTGTATTTCCATTTCAACAGCTTCATAATCCTGAACAGTTTTAAGAGTGGAACTATAGAGAATTAGAAATTGTTTAGCACTAGCTTCTTCTTTTAAAGCCTTTTTCGACAAATCGAAAGTACGTTGAATACGATAGAAATATTGCTCAAGTTTAGCTCGTTTGAGCTTTAACTTCTTTTCACTCATGATTGGATATTGGAAAGGTCTTAATGATTTTCATTTACTAATTTTCGAATAAAATTACGAATGCAACAATGAACGATTTTCATTGATGATTCAAGCAAGCAAAATGATAATGTTAGTACAAATTGAACAGAGAAAGCTCAATAGACGAAGCAAGCTAAGCGATAACGTTATCAGCATTGCAAAGTAACGGTTCCGAACGGACAATAGAGATAAGAGTGAACCAACTTGATCGGCTCAATTCATAATGTACAAACAGGTTTGAACCCTAGCATGCACAAACGATTTACAATAAAATTGGATAAGTGCTTGCCAAATATTTGAATAAAAAATAGCCAATAAAATCTGGCCTGGTGGACCAATGTAAACTCTAACGTTCAACTTTAAGAAATTTATATTGATTTTAAATTGGTAATCAATAATTTTGATGTAAAGTGGACTGTATTGAATAGAAAAGAAACAATGATATCTCTACAGAAACAAGTACATGCAATGAATATATAAAAGAACAACTCACCGAAAATCTGCAGAGTACCTAATGTAATATTTATATTATTGAGCTTACAACTCCCAGGTAAGGTATTCAGGTGTCCCCGAGGTAGGAGATGAATCAAGGATGGTGAAAAGGCAAGCTTAATTGTCATCTACTGTTGGTAAATTCGGCTTCCATCATATAACGTTGCACATATATTTCTGACGAGATATTTACAATGTCTTTAAAGACTATAGATCGGTGAACTTTCCAATCGAAAAATAATAGTTTAAAACTTTCAACTAAAGGGAGTTTGGCAAACACTCTTCCAAACGTAGGTTTATGGTGTACGATTTAACATTAACGAAAAAATAATAATTTGAAGAACGATTTTCTTCTGGGAATGATCGACGAATAATAATTATCAATTCCCGACTCGAGGCAAGCTATTACAAAGCGAGACTGAACTGAAAAAGACAGCCTACCGGCTAGTGAGCGCGACGCACTCAAGTGAAAGAAATACGAACTGAACGAGGAGCGTGCGTCCAATTCAAAAACGAAAAATGAAAACTAGAGCTGGCTCCAACAGCGTCTTTCAGATTCTGGAAAGCCTCCTCCTGGCTGGCTCCCCACTCAAAAGGTATCTCCTTCTTAGTCGTTTCGGTCAGTGTCTGTGCGACTCTAGCAAAATCTGGCACAAATCGCCAATAGTATCCGAAGAGCCCCAGCAGGCCATGTACTTCCCTGATGTTAGTTGGACAAGGGAAGTTTCTCACTGCTTGGATTTTTTCTGGGTTGGCTCGAACACCCTTGGAAGTTACCAAATGTCCTAGATACTTTACAGAATCTTTGGCAAACTCACACTTTCCAAGATTGGCCTCCAAATTTGCTCTAGCAAACAGTTCCAGAACATGGGTCAACCTGACTGCATATTGTTCAATGGTGCTACTAAACAGAACTACGTCATCCAGGTAAACAAAACATTCAATACCCTTAATTTCAGCCAACAAGTTGTCCATGAGTAGCTGAAATGTGGCAGGGGCCCCCGTCAGGCCAAAGGCCATCCGTTGATATTCAAAATGGCCTCCGACAGTGGTAAAAGCGGTCTTTTCCTGGTCTTCCGGAGCGATGCGCACCTGATGATAACCACGGTGCAGATCTAGGGTGGAAAAGTAGCGACTCCGTCCCAGGCTTTCTAAGGTCTCGTTGATCAAGGGTAGAGGGTATGCATCTGTCTTTGTGACTTTATTCAAGGCTCGAAAATCTGTGCAGAAACAGTATTTGACTGTACCATCAGTGGTTTTCTTCCTCACCAACACCACAATGGCACTCCAAGGGCTGGTTGAAGGCACAATCACTCCTTTGTCAAGCATCTCTGCAAGATGTTACTCTACCACTGGTCGAAGGTGGTATGGTACCCGGTAGGGCCGTTTGCTGATTGGTCGATCTGAGGTCACAGGAATGCGATGCTCCACATTAATGCTGCAACCTTCTCTTCCAGGCTCTTCAAATACAGTAGCATATTTTCTTAGCACTTCTTCCAAAATTCTTGCATCTTTGACAGGTAGGTGTTTTAGTTTCTCTGTCAATTAGAGCTCAAGGTTCTCTTTTTCTTTCCTGCTGGTGACTGAAGCTATCTGACAACTTGGTTCTTCTTGTTGGATGTACTCTGCATTTCCAAGAAGTTGATTTCGGTGGATGGCCAATGGTGCAGTTGTTAGATTAACCACACCCACAAATGTCTGTCCTTTCCTTGGTCGGTTTATGCTTCTACTAGAACGCAAACCTGAGGGCAGAGGTACAGGTTCAATCAACATGTCTGGTGACGCCCTTTAGCGTATTTAGATTAAGTCTAGTTTTAAATTAGTTTTAAGTTTAGCGGTTTGTAGTGGCGAGGCCGGCAGCTGCTGCGCCCTAGCGGATAAGTTAGTATTTAGATATTTCTATCGCATAATCACCAGTTGAAGTCTCCAGCTCGTGTCGGACGGTGAAAAAACAGGATCGTGGCTGTTTTTTTCGATTGTTGCTGTTGAAATTAAATTTTACATGTTCGTCGTTGTATTAAAATTATTAGGCTATCGATATATTAACTGTCCCAAGATGGGGAAAAGTACAGTTTTTCCTTGTTATTTGTGAATATATATGTTGAAATATTCAACTAGTATGATCAGACTTAGAATTGTACAGCAGTGTAAAGTAATAGTCAATATAGTAAAGTTATCTTCCAAGCAATTTTCGGACTGATCAGTAATTGAATTGATGCCAGAATTAACATACATCGGATAGGGGTAGCAGATGTACAAGAGAAGCCAACACCTTTTCCCGACTCCGTCTTGTCCTGCCACAAACCTAATTCCAATTCCTGGAGTAAGTTGGTATTTAGTATTTGAAGAAAACTACTTGCTGGTGAGTAACCAAATAAATCACTTCTGGTATAAATTTAATGCTGAAAATATTACTTACTACATTCAATCTATTAATTATTGCTCTCTTTATTCTAGCATATTATCATTCAACATTTTGCTCTTTGAATTTATCGACAGTCCTCTACTCTCGTTTGTAATTTGGGCTATCCATTATGTTCCTGCCGGACTCGGATATGAACCCAATTGTTTTTAATTTGTATTTTTTTTCATGCTAGAATTATTTTGCGTTACAATTCTGAGTCTGTATTGTACAATTATTTTCTTGTAAGAGAAAGCTGCATGTCAGCGATTGTCGACTCCTTTCATTCAGCATAGTTGCTAGCCTCGCGTTCAAGCAATGCTTATCGCATTATCGCAATGCAATGGACTTGTTTGTTTCAGATAAGTTATCTGTTTTCGTCCAGTTGTAATAATAACTTGTTCATCGAATCGTTTTCTATTCTATTGAAAAATTTAATTGAATTACAATAGAAACTGCTTCCAATGAGCCGAAGCTGGCTTCGCCAACTGAGGTATCATTGCGAATAAATAAAGCAAAATTAACTCAGCTATTTTCAAGAGTTCAAAGATGTTTTGATTTAGTTAAGGATGTAGGAACTAATAAAAAAGTTGCTAGTCAATTCCTCACATTGCATAGATTGATTCCAAATACTGTTATTGAATATGAAAAAACTGAACTTCTTATCAATGAATTAGAATTAAGTTTGAATGATCAATTCAATCCAGCATTCAATGACAGCTACTTGGTTATGGTAGCGAAAATATATGAAACAGCTGAACTCCTTCAAAAAATTAATTCAGCGCCTACTGTCGAAGTGCAATCGGTACCGACAACCTCACCTACTACTGTGTCAAATGAATTACTATTACCGAAAATTGAGTTAGCGAAATTTAGTGGTCGTCAGTCCGAATGGGCTGTCTTTTATGAGTTATTCAAAAATCTCGTTCATGAAAATAAAGCATTGTCTGACCAACAAAAAATTCAATATTTAACATCAAAACTTACAGGTGAAGCATCCAATATTTGTAGGCATCTCCCTACCGTAGCTGCTAACTATAGTATTATTTGGAATGCTTTAGTTAATCGCTATAATAATCCAAGAGCTCAGTTGGAAACCTATTCCCATGAGATTTTTCAATTCAAAGGGCTTAAAGTAGAAAGCAGGGAAGGTTTGACTTCGGTATTAGACCGATTTTGTAACTCTGTTACTGCTGTAAAAAGATTGAAAAATAATGGGCTTGACGATGCTATATTCTTACATTTTGGTTTGAGAATTCTTGATACTGTAACTCGTAGAGAATTTGAATCATCTCATAGAGATAAAGAGGAGCCCACTTATAAAGACTTTGTAAGTTTCATTGAAAAACAAGTTCGATCATTGCCGATTGATAAAAATAAGGGTGATAGTTTTCATAGTGGAAAAGCGTTAAAGGGCTCATCAAACTCCAAGAATTTCGCAATTCAGTCAGGAGATAGAATTCCTAGTGATAGTCGGGGAAAATCTCATTGCATAAGCTGTGAGGGGAGTAAACATAAGTTGACAGATTGTGAGTCATTTTTGAAACTCTCGCCATGGAATAGATTTCGTCTCATAAAAGAGAAGTCTTATTGTCTAAAATGTTTAGTGGGAGGTCACTCAGCTCGTGAGTGTAAAAGCAATGCTTCCTGTACTCAATGCAAAAACTCACATCATACGTTGTTACATTTCGATTTCAAAATTCAATCTGAAGAGAGTGGTGTTAGTTGTTGTAGTACTAAATTGGTAAACAATGAGTCTGAAAATGATAAAACTATTGTTTTATTGTCTACTGCTATCGTTCTGATCAGAAATAAGAGAGGGCAAGAATGTCCCCTGCGATTTCTTATCGACTCTGGTAGTGAGAAGAATTTTGTAACTTCTCGTGCGTGTCGTCAATTAGGCTTGTATATTAAACCTGTCTATTCAACTGTCACTGGGTTTGGCAGTCAATCAAGCAAGGTTCAAGGTCGAGCGTCGTTCACAATTCGTTCTCACGCTGACACTACATTCTCGTTTGCTGTTGATGCGTTGGTAGTTGAAAAAATACTTGACAGATTACCATCTCGTGAAGTTGATGTGTCTAAGTTGTCCTACTTGAAATCATTGAAATTGGCGGATGATAAATTTTTCATGCCTGGAAAATTGGATGGTATTTTGGGTGCCGAATTCTTTCCCGATCTTATCAATAATTACCAATCTCATCAAGAGGTAGGTTCAGTCAAATTAGTTGACAGTAAACTGGGTTTTATTGTTATGGGTCGAGCCCCAGTTTTGAACTCGTCACAAAATAAACAATTCAATAATTGTTTGCTCGTCTCTAGTCCACCTTTGAATGACCTAGTACAGAGGTTTTGGGAGGTTGAAAATTGTCCTAAATCGGGGAATGATCTTACACCTGCCGAGTTGGATTGTGAAAATAATTTTCGTTCGTCTGTTCGTCGTTTGGAATCAGATCGATTCGTGGTATCCTTGCCGTTTGAAAAATCAGCTGATTGTTTGGGTGATTCATATTCTATGGCTAAACGAAGATTGACAAATTTGGAAAATCGTCTCGCTCGCTCCGAAGATATTAGGATCGCATACCACGAAATAATGTTGGATTATTTGCGCCAAGGGCACATGACCTTGATTGAGGATCAGGAAAATAAACAGGGGTATTATATTCCTCACCACGCAATAGTGAAGGCTCGTAGTACTACTACACCTGTAAGAATCGTTTATGATGCAAGCGCTAAAACTACGACTGGTTTGTCATTGAATTCGATTCTCCATGCTGGTCAGAAGTCACAGACGAACATTTTCATGTTGCTATTGAATTTTCGTCTTTTTGCAATTGGAGTGACAGGTGATTTGAAACAGATGTATCGTCAAATATTTGTGAGTGAATCTTGCCGTGAATTTCAGCAGGTGTTATGGAGATTTTCGGTAGACGATCCTGTTGAAACCTATGAAATAAATTGTGTCGTATTTGGTATCACTTCCTCTCCGTACTTGGCTTTGAGAACTATCCATGAGTTGGTTGAGAGGGAAGGCGATAATTTTCCGGATGCTAAAGCTCGCATTCCTACAGATATGTTCATGGACGATTTGGTAACGTCTGTCCCTTCTGTAAGTGACGCGAAGAAATTGTGTAGTCAGGCCAAAGAGCTGTTTAAAGCTGGTGGATTTGAATTGACTAAGTTTGCATCAAATTCGGAGGAGCTGATGACAAGTCCCAATGATAGTGAAAGGTCCTTGTTGTCCAAAGAATTCAATATCGAAAATTCATTAGCCATACTAGGTCTAGAGTGGCAACCATTTTCCGATTCGTTTCGTTTTTTTGTCTCACAGGGTCACTCTATTGCCACAAAACGGAATATATTATCCGCTGTGGCACAAATCTATGATCCTCTAGGACTAGTGGCTCCTCTCACGTTGTTTTTGAAATGTCTTATAAAAAAATTATGGTGTATTGGTTCAGATTGGGATGAAAAACCGCCTGATTCTATTGCATCTCAGTGGGAGATATGTCAAACAGAATTTCAATCTTTGTCGAATTTGTCCATTCCTCGTCACTTAGGAGTATTTGTTGGTTCCAAGATTACATTAATTTGTTTTTGCAATGCAAGTCAGTCTGGCTATGGAGCTGTGATCTATTTGAAATCACAGGAAGAAGATGGTAGTTCTTCAACAGTAACGCTGCTGTGTGGAAAATCAAAGGTTGCACCGAGTAAAACTCTATCAATACCGAGATTGGAATTGTGCGCTGCTCTTCTCCTAGTCAATCTACTTGAAGTTACCCTCTCTGTCCTCGAACTTTGTTGTAAAATCGTCCGAGTTGTCGCTTTGTCGGACTCAACTGTTGTTCTCCATTGGATAAGAGGTTCGCCGTCGCATTGGCAAACGTTCGTGTCTAATCGAGTCTCGAAAATTCAAAACTCACGCATCGATTGTTGGATGCATGTTTCTGGTGAGGAAAATCCCGCCAATTGTTTATCGCGTGGTCTTAAACCAATGGATCTCATTAATCATGAGACATGGTTGACAGGACCCCACTGGTTGACTATGGAGGAAAATCACTGGCCTGTAAAATTTGAAATTGAAGAAATAGAGTGTCCACCTGAAATGAAATCTTCAAATGTTGTCACGGTTGTTCAATCTGAAAGTGTTTCAGATAATGTAATATATAATTTGATTGAGAAATGCTCTGACTATCAACGTTTGCTTCGTATCATGATACTAGTATTGAAGGCAGTGCGAATATTGCCGAAAGCAGGTGAACTGGAATTCGATGCGGCGGAGAGATATTTGTGTAGAGTCGTACAGAGAATTCATTTTTCATGTGAGCTTGTTCAACTAAAAAAGGGTGAAGATTGTGCCCCCAAATTTCAGCGTTTGTCACCATTTATAGACAAGGAGTTAATTCGAGTTGGTGGTCATTTGCCGAACTGAGACATGGAATTTGACAGCCTTCACCCTATTATCTTGCCTAAGAGTGATCCTTTCATCACCCTTCTTGTCGATCATTATCATCGAAAAAATTGTCATGCTGGTCCTCATCTATTAATGTCGTTAATAAGACAGAGGTTCTGGATATTTTCTGCTTGTGTGGTCATTCGGAGTCGTATTCAAAAATGCAATAGGTGTTTCCGATGTCGGCCTAGCGTAACACCTCCCAAAATGGGTGATTTGCCTGCATGCAGGGTACTCCAGAGTAAACCGTTTGGACAGTGTGGTGTTGATTACGGTGGGCCTGTACACATCACAATGGCTCGACGCAGAAATCCACTCATCCTCAAAGCATACATTTGTCTATTTGTTTGTATGTCAACAAAGGCTGTGCACATAGGATTGGTTTCTGATTTATCTACGCCGATGTTTCTTTCAGCATTTCGCCGATTTTTATCTCGACGCGGACTTTGCCATGTAATTTATTCTGATAATGGTACAAATTTCGTTGGTGCGCATGCACAGCTGGTACAGTTAGCGAAATTATTGGATTCGTCAGAATTTCAAAATACAATTACTAATGAGCTGGCTGATTATAGAGTGGATTGGAAATTCATTCCCGCTGCTTCCCCAAATTTCAGTGGAATTTGGGAAGCCAACATAAAATCGGTCAAGTCGCATTTGATAAAGGTGATTGGCGATCAATTATTGACCTATGAGGAGATAAATACTGCGTTGGTTCAAGTGGAGGCGGTGTTGAACTCTCGGCCGTTGTGCCCTTTGAGCAAGGATCTGAACAAACCTCTCGCCTTAACTCCGGCTCATTTTTTGAAGTTGACACCATTGACGGCTTTTCCAATGAAGGATGTGACCGACATTCCCGTCAATCGTCTCACTCGTTATGAACTCATCGACCAGCTTGTTCAATCGTTTTGGAATAGATGGAGAAAGGAGTATCTCCATGAATTACAAGTTCGTGGAAAGTGGTCCAAGTCATCACCTCCTCTCACTGTTGGAACGGTTGTGATAGTGGATCAGCCTAATCTACCCTCATTGAAGTGGCCTCTAGGAATCATTGAGGAAGTGTTTCCTGGAGCCGATGGTGTCATACGTGTGGCAGTAGTACGTTTAGCTACTGGTTGTTTCAAACGTCCTGCCACCAAATTGTTTTCCATTGCCCACACAATAATTCTTAGGATAAGAATTATTGTTCGTTTTTTTTTTGTGTTAGCATTTTTTCTTTTGTCGTCTTATTTTTCTTTCAGTTTGTTTTTTTTTGTCTAGTTTTGGGCCAAAGTCGTGGCTGAAAACTACGTTTCAGGGTGGGGGGAATGGTGACGCCCTTTTGCTTATTTAGATTAAGTCTAGTTTTAAATTAGTTTTAAGTTTAGCGGTTTGTAGTGGCGAGGCTGGCAGCTGCTGCGCCCTAGCGGATAAGTTAGTATTTAGATATTTCTATCGCATAATTGCCAGTTGAAGTCTCCAGCTCGTGTCGGACGGTGAAAAAACAGGATCGTGGCTGTTTTTTTCGATTGTTGCCATTGAAATTAAATTTTACACGTTCGTCGTTGTGTTAAAATTATTAGGCTATCGATATATTAACTGTCCCAAGATGGGGAAAAGTACAGTTTTTCCTTGTTATTTGTGAATATATATGTTGAAATATTCAACTAGTACGATCAGACTTAGAATTGTACAGCAGTGTAAAGTAATAGTCAATATAGTAAAGTTATCTTCCAAGCAATTTTCGGACTGATCAGTAATTGAATTGATGCCAGAATTAACATAAATCGGATAGGGGTAGCAGATGTACAAGAGAAGCCAACACCTTTTCCCGACTCCATCTTGTCCTGCCACAAACCTAATTCCAATTCCTGGAGTAAGTTGGTATTTAGTATTTGAAGAAAACTACTTGCTGGTGAGTAACCAAATAAATCACTTCTGGTATAAATTTAATGCTGAAAATATTACTTACTACATTCAATCTATTAATTATTGCTCTCTTTATTCTAGCATATTATCATTCAACATTTTGCTCTTTAAATTTATCGACAGTCCTCTACTCTCGTTTGTAATTTGGGCTATCCAATGTCTTCTCCTTGGAACTCCTGCTGAATTTGTACCTCCACCAACACTTCTGACTGGGCTGGTACAATGGTGTGGCAAACAGCATTCACTCCAAAGCTGAGTTCCTGATGATCATACTCTTCTTGTGTTGCTGGTGAGCCATCCAGGTCATTTGCTTCCACTTCTGGTTTAAGTTGGTTAGAGCGCTTTCGATGTCTTCTTTGTTTCTTGTAATTTTGTGAATTAGTAGAAAGGGGCTCCGGGTCTGTTGAGCTGGCTGTAGTTTCCTTGCATGGCTGTCCCAGGCTGTCTTGCTCTATTTGGCCCTTCTCAACTCTAGGCATTATTTCCACCTGGACTCCAACATCGCAAACAGAAAGAGTCTGAGTACAGCTGTCCTTCATTCCCCTTATACCTCTGGTATCCTTTACTGAGTTATATTCAATGTCGGCCCACCTCCGTGTGGTTGCTACCCGGACTCCTCTGAAGGTTACCGTTCCTTCGTCTGCATTAATTGGAGCCCCAAGTCTTTTCAGAAGATCCCAACCAATCAATCCATCTCTGGCTATATCCACAGCTGCTATTACAAAAGGGTGTCTAACTTGTAGCTGGGCTGCTGTACATTCCACCTCTTGAATGCCATGAATCCTTAGAGAGTTTCCAGTTACTCCTCTAGCCTGCATGCCTCCTGCAGCTACCGGTACTCCTGGAATCGCTTCCTTCAGAATGCAGATCTCAGCCCCTGTCTCCACTAGTAGAGACTTGGCCAAGCCCATGATTTTCATTGTTACATATAACCCACTCTGGATGGCCTTGATGCTGGGGACTCTCTTGACACTAGCTTCCAAATTTACTGGCCGGGAAGTGAGGCAACTCCCGGCCTCTCCTCGTTTGGGGAACCATGACTGTTGCTGCCATTAGTAGTTGTAGTACAGTTTATCTGGTTGCCGGGATTTGATCTTGGAGTCATTACTCGTTTTGGGCAAGCATAGGACATATGTTGGGGATCGCCACATACAAAACAAAACTGGGGAGATCTCTGGTCTCCTCGCGATGACCGAATTCCTCCTGGTCTGTTTGGTCTGGGATTCTCATCTCGGCGGCTTGAGCAGTCTCTAGCAAAATGTCCTCTCCCACCACAAGTGTAGCAGGCTCCTGGTGTTCGGTTACTGCTAGCAGGAGATGATGCACCATTGGTTGGTCGGACGGGGAGTGCATTCACATGAGGTTCTTCTTCCCGTCTCTGGAAAGGCTGATGTAACAGGGCAAAAACATCAGCAGGTTGGCTGCTGGTGGCTTGGTCCACTCTCTCGGCTACCACGATGGCGGCTTCCAGATCTCGAGGTGGATGTATCTGCAGGGTCATGGCAGCTGCACCCTGAAGGCCCCTTATGAAGGCAGCCAAAACTGCCCATTGCATCTGCGCACGTGCCCAATCTGCTTCTCCCGGGTAAAATGGTATTGGAATTGCCTTCAAACCCAACTCAAGGCACCAATCAGCAAATGCCCGTGGACTCTCACCCCATTGTTGTTGGAGACTACTCAGCGCCAGCAGCCATCTTTCTGGGTCCAGGGTTTTCTCAAATCTTT
This sequence comes from Nilaparvata lugens, assembly GCF_014356525.2. Taxonomy (NCBI): domain Eukaryota; kingdom Metazoa; phylum Arthropoda; class Insecta; order Hemiptera; family Delphacidae; genus Nilaparvata; species Nilaparvata lugens. The sequence goes on from NC_052509.1 coordinate 33,402,547, forward strand.
TGAGCAGGATTCTCTCATAATCCGCAAAGGTGACACTTTCTGCAGACAACTCTGGATGAATTTCAAGACATGCAGCAGCTGCGCCAGTTGTTTTCAGCCTGCAGATGAGCCATTGGTCTTTATCCTCCCAATTACCAGTCTGAGCAACCAACTTGATATTCTGTAGAAATTCTTTGACAGTCAGATTTCCAGCTTCCCCTGAGAAGGTCTTGATAAGGGATTGCAGACCCAGATCCTTTCTGGTAGACGTGGACGTCGTTACGGGCCGAGAAGACGATGCCATCCGGACTTCCTCCAGCTCCCTGGTCAATCTGGCTCTCTCCTGTTCATTCCGCTGAGCCTGGTCTAGAAGCTCCTGGGCCTGTACACATAGTTCTTCCATTTCGAGAAACGGACAGTTGTTCACAGGATCCCCGCTGTTCTCGCCAAGTTCTGCATTGTTTGCTGCAGGTTCTCCATTGACAGACATTCTTGCAGTCTATCCCACCGCTGCCACCAATGTAACCAGCGCAGAACCCTTCAAGGCTACCCTTACAATCAAGGTCTTACAACTACCAAATCAATATAAATTACACAAATGCAGGTAAAAAGATAAAATTTTATTAACCATCATAAACGTAAAAGTTCCAATTATTAGCAACACTACTGACATCTATTCGATATCCGCTACAGTAATCATCATAATTGCAAATTCAAATCAAAATCTTTATTTCAATTGCTTTTCATATTTCTAGTTTGTAAAGTCTATAATTACTATTCAGGACCTCACTAGGTACCTCCTCTAACAAAAGTTCACTTGAAATTAGTCATCATCAGAATAAGTTCTAATTCTCAATAAAATAAGTAAATATATAATTCCAGTATAACAATAATCAAAAGACTCGGAAATGACAAACTCCAACCATACAAATTAACAATCAACTTCTGGTCCTAGAACCCCCATTATTACACTACTAGCTCTGGTCCTAGAACCCCCATTATTACACTACTAGCGGTAAATAAAATAATAGAATCACTTTCATATCGATAAAACAACAGTATTTTGACTCAACCAATATATTTTTAAACAAGGAAACCATGAAAATTAACAATTAACCTAACAGGACTGTTATCCTCAGTCTTCCCCTTCCAATCAATTCTGGACGTGCTCCATCAAATGGAATTTCATTAACATAACAATATTCAACTTCCTTAATTCTCAATAAGGTAAACCCAATTCTTAATCATATCATCAATCGTTATCAGTGAACTAAACAAAACATTAATCAATCACGATTCAAATCCCTTAAGCAATCAAATTCAGAATCAGAACATCAAATACAATTATTATTCCCTAAACTAAACATTAATCATCATTAAACCGAGCATCAATCAAAATTATTCCAAACATGAATCAGAATTTAATCCTATCGATAACTAAAAATTTTTTCAATAATTAATCAAATTTATTATACCAAACAGTTGTCAAAATTCAATCTCCTTAATAACTCAAAATTATTCCAATAATAAATCAAAATTATACCAAAATTTAATCTTATCAATAACCAAAAATTATTTCAATAATTAATCAAATTTATTCCAAACTTTAATCAACTACTAATCAAATTCCTTAAGCAGTCATCTACTTAATCAGAGCATCAATCATTAACATTAAACTCTAAGCAAAGCCGTAATCAAACATAAATCAAGTAATAATCATTTCAAGAATAATCAACTAAAGAAGACGATGCTCACCATCCTTTGTTCAAACATTTCTTAAACCTCTATAGAAATCAAATGTAAAATTGCCATTTCTCTCTCCTCTCTTTCTCTCTCTCAGTAATTTCGAACAAACCATGAAAATAGACTTTGAAAGAGATAATATGAATAGATCTGTGAATTTTGAATAGGGGTAGTATGAGTGAATTTTTCTTGAATTGAGCAATTACTCACCAAAGTAAGCTATAAGAGTTAGACGGCTCCAGATAGAACTAGCCATGGCTGGCACTGCACTATGTCTGATCGATTTATTCAGATCGTAATTTCAATTAGCCGATCAAAATGTATTGCAACAGGGTCGCCGGTCATTGTCAGGATGCGCTCCTCCATCAAAACAATAGATGTAACCTAGCACCAACTGACAGTGACTGCGACGGAAGAGGTAGTGAGAGAGTAAGGGTGAGAGAGGAGGTTGCGCCGCTCTGCGCTTCCGTACACTAACACAAATACACTTTAATTGTACTCACACATTTACATGACCATTGGAGATGTGACAGCATGTACCCTGTGCTTTAGGACATATGTCCATGCTTAGTAATCTTTTTATGAGATATTGTTGTGCAACAAGCGGCTCAGGCACTGAGCTACTGCTCAGCTATGCACCCTTATCTTATCTCACTTGGCAGCTGAGGAAGGCTCGCTGAGTAGAAAAGAGAGCAATTTTAGTCAGTTGGTCTAGAACTATTGAAGGGAGCAGGACGCGGCCAGAGAGTGAGTGCAGCTCGTGACCAAAATATCCTCTTACTCCTTTTGCAACTTCGAACTGCACCTTCCCTTAACTGGAGTTAACGGAAGATGCATGAGGCTTCAAGATATGACACTTGCGAGAAGATGAATCCCATATGAAGACTTCTGCGACTCATAGCGGTCAGCCTGCGTGATTTGACAAGTGGTGACAAGTTGGGTTTTGGGCTAAAACCTAACAGGACCCAGGAATATTCAAAGAGGATCAGTAACAGCAAGAAGACCTTGAGTGAGGCTGGGAACGCCTTTCCCGACCAAGAGACCTCAATCCTGACTGCTGGAAACAGCCAATGACTGAGCTGTTGGACTCAGTGATGGCCAGTGATGCCTGGTTCCAGGGATCTTCTATCTTGCTGATTCCAAGTGGAACAGCAAGAGGACCTCAAGTGAGGCTTAGGAACGCCTTTCCCGACCCAGAGACCTCAATCCTGACCGCTGGAAACAGCCGGTGACAGTGGTGTTGGACTTGATGGCCAGTGACGCCCGGTTCCAGGGTTCTTCTATCTGTTTAATTCCGAGAGGGATTGCAGGAGAACCTTAAGTAACGATTGGGAACATATTTCCTGTCACGGAAATCCCGATCCTGATAGCCAGAAACAGCCAGTGCCAGAGGTGAGGGACCCTGTGACTGCCAGTGATGCCCAGTTCCAAGGTTCTTCTATCTGGCTAATTCCAAGAGGAATTGCAGGAGGACCTCGAGTAACGATTGGGAATCTCTTTCCCGTCAAGGAAATCACAAACCTGATAGCCAGAAACAGCAGGTGCCCAAGGTGAGGGAGCTGGTGACTACTAGCAATGCCTGGATCCAGGGCCCTCCCATCTTGTTAATTTCAAGAGGAATCGCAAGAGGAAGTCCAGCAACGATTGGAAACGTTTTTCCCATGCCAGGGATCATACTCTCAGAAATCACCAGATCATTCCTACTCTTGTCTCTCCATGCCCACCCCTGTTAGGCAGTGCGAAAGCACGGCCCCCCTTTCCCAAAAGAGGAAATCACTTCAGTAAGGCATTCAAGACCCTGTTTCAACCCCTGACTCAAACGAGGGTGGTTGACAGACACCACACCAAGCCTCCCGTCCCCTGCTGCGGCCGACCTCAGACGCTGACTGAGTCTAGCCGGCCCAGAGTGACACTGGGAATTCTGATAGAGAAAGGTGTAGGCAAAAATCTACCCATACACTATGTTGAGTGTTTGCTTGGCTTGCACATTTCTTTGTTCATCATTCTGACCTGTGAATGTTTGTTTAATTGTTCACGTATAAATATTGGTTGCAGTATTAAATTTTTAAAATGCCAAAGGTAGTTTGAGTAATTGAGTTACAGAGGTTGATGATGGATTCAAGACCTTGGAGAATGTTTCTATGGAACAATCACTGTAATACGAGTAATATTGTATTTGGTCACCACACAAATATAATTTATCAAATTTTAGTAATTATATTGAAAGGTTGATTATTATGCACAAATCATCAATACCTTCAAGCTTCAAGCTTATGTATTTGGTATAGGGTAAACCAGCCCACGTTGAGACAATCCCACGTTTGGACACTTCAAGTTGTGGGAAATTAGTGAGTGTTGGGTTGGCAACAACTGTGTTGTTTTATCAGCTGTTTATAGCATTGATATGACAGACATAATAATTTCAGATGAAGCACCAGTCGTTATTGAGAAAAAATTAAAAACATGTTTTTGTAACCTCAAAGTTTTTTTTGAGAAGAGGAATTTTAAATTTTACTTTAAACATTTACCATTCAAGGTCCCACAGCTAATATGCATTATGTATTATTTTATGAATTTTTTGACATATAGAACATTATTGTAATCTTATTTTCAATCCAGTTATTCTGTCTAAAACAAATCCATGACCATCTGCCCACCATGGGACAGCCCACATTGGGACACTGCAATTATCATGATATATGCTCTTATTATATACTCTTATGCTCTTATTATTCTACCCTAGCTCTCTATTGTATAGCGAGTTCAAAGTACTTGAAAAAGGACAAATTTTTGTGAAGAATTCAATTGTGTATCTGAATAAAAATGTATATCTGTTCACAGTTCATGTAAAAAAGTACATTTTTCGTTCGCCTACCATTTTTCCTGTACCACAAACGAACCTAACTGTGTGTATGTAAATGTTTTTTTTTCCTATATTATGATAGAAATCCAACGATTGACTCACCTTAGGGCCTCCTTGACATTTTATTTTGCTCGAATGGCCAGTTGGGTGGTAGATACGATGGGCTATCGTAGGTGAGCCAGAACTCAACCTCACAAGATGATAATAATATGATACTGCTAGCTTGAAATATTCACAGAGACCAGAACACTTGTATCGAATATGCAGCTTATTATATGTTTGAAGCGATTGAGACAATATTCAATAGGAATATTCGTCTCGATAAACAAGTTGGCACAAGAAAATTTGTACTATTAAGTCTCAAATAACGATCTCTCTTCTTCAGATAGATTTAACTGCCTGACTTAAAAACTAGTGGCCACTAAAACTATTACTTACGTGCCCTTCATCTAATTTTTGTTTGGGAGTGAAATTAACTTTTTTCTTTTTACTTTTAGTTCAATTCAACGTGTTGGTAGCCTACTAACTTTACATTCGCAATATATTATTGAGCAAACTAAATTTAACTTGGATTTTACTTTTTATATCATTTGAGTTTCTACTTCTTTTAGCTCCAACTATGATTTACATTTACAAAAAACACATAGAACATTTAAAAAATAGTTGAGATCAGTTAGGTACAACAGTCAATCAGGAATCGATCAGCACAAGACAAGACCAGAGCCATCCAGATTCAGCTGACTTTAGAATTGCCAACCAAAGATGATTTAACCATTTTAGTTGTGACGATCATAATATTAAATATTTTTATAGCCCATTAAGTTCACAAATTGCCTTTCAATTAACAAATATCATTATTTCAACATTCCAATTGGTCACTCTAAATCAATTTGTGACGTCATCAAGTTGACGGCCTCTGGCAGCATATTCAAACTATTGTTTATCGGCTAATGACACGTCCTTTTTGAACTGTATCCTTAGGCCAGTTTCACACGGCAGAGTCCTCGCTCCTGGAAGATCATATTATGGAAGATCATATTTCATATTTTGCAGCTCTCCTGTGCTTTCACATGGGGATCTTACGAATAAGCCGACAGATCTAACAACTACACCAACGCTTGCTCAAAGTATGACTCATCACTTTTTCTCAAAGTCTAACTTCCTTAAAAATATAGATAGAAGATTTCTGATTTCGGATTTGGATTCAGCGACCCCAAATTCTTTAAAGCGTGAGTCCCATTTTCAAAAATACCCGAAAACAAGGGAGTTATAGCTGTTTTCAATATAGCTTTCCATTATCATATGATTATATAGTACATACTAAGATAATAATACTCCTGCCTCACAAAGGGACAGGCAAAGGTTTAAGAAGTTTTTGAACACCTGAGAAGTTTAAACATAAACATTTTTAATTTTTAAAAGTTCTAGTTTTCCAAAAAAATATCGAACTATGAAAAGATGAATCCAAATATGAAATCATAAATCATCTCCACTCATCACCTAATAAAATAGGAGGGAAAGGAATGTTGTACAGTAAAATTCACTAAATTTCAGTTGTCATTCAACAATCCAATTTATCAGGTTCAAATCGTTGAATATCACTTTAAATTCCCAGCAATTATTTACTATTTCTTTTTAACTTCCATCCAACTCTTGGCGACTTCATTCCGGTCCTTGTAGATGTCACGACTTTTATCCCAAAGAGCAGGTCGGTTGCAAACTGCAGTAATCAACAGCTCCACATCAAACTCAAACATCGCGTAATGACACGTGTCAAAGTCAAGTCAAGTAAACAACTGACAAGTCAACAAGTGTCAACTGGAGAAGTGAGTGAGCAAGCACAGTGCTGCCATAATGCGAAAAGCATAACCATTGTACCAACTATTCTAAATTATCGTACTGTATTTCGTGAAGCCATGCTTTGTTAAAGCCAGTTACTCAGAAAGCGTTTTTTTGTTGTTCGATGTTTTGTCATCCTTATGAGTTCTGTTGAAGCAAACATAATGTTATTTAAGAAGTTGTGCTGAACCTGTATACAGAATTCATAGAATTCTTAGAATTCATAGGAACGGTAAAAAATCAATTTTACGAAAATCGATGTACATGTAACTGGATTTAGAAGATCAATTCGATAATGTGCTGTATCACAATTTAATCACAGAAATGTTTAAGTGAAAACGTTGGGCGCAAACCTTCTGCCATGAGGAGACAAATAAATTTATGAAAAGCTTGATAGTTTGAATAGTGAGTGATCTGATATTTGTTACACGTTTTTAGTCTAAGACATAATATGTCTTAGACTAATTTTTAATGTTTCTTCAATCGGCAGGAAAACTTTGGTTTTTCAAAGTTATCTTACTCCCTTATTTTGGGATATTTTCAGAAATCAAGATAAATATCCTACCAAATTTCCTACACGAATACAGTGTAAGTTGTATTATAATAGCTACAGTACTTACGTACTGTATAGTACAGTACCTGTTCGTTTTTACTCTATAATTATATGATATTAGAAAGCTTTATTAAAAACAGCCATAACTTCCTTGTTTTCGGATATTTTCGAAAACGGGACTTACGCTTTAGAGATCGCTTTGGGATCGCTGAATCCAAATCCGAAATCAGAATCTTTCTATCTTCATTTTCAAGAAAGATAGTTTTTGAGAAAAAGTGGTGACCGGAGAGACGCAGAATCACCATGTGAAAGTGACGATTTGTCCGCTAGTATCTCGATCCAAGCCGGTTTCTGCTTGCCTCGAGAGGAAAAGACGTGACAAAACGAGGTTCCTGGATAGGAGTCACCATGTGAAAGACACGATTTGACTCAATTTACTTCCACAAAAAAACGTGAACACTGTTCAGTGTTCAAGTTGCACGTCTCCTATCGTGTGAAAGTAGCCTTACAGTGTAGGAGGCAATTTGATCATATATGCCATGAATTAATCAATTGTATACCGGAAAATCTTCTCATGAACAGGATCTCAAAGTAAACTTTGAAAGTAATAGAGGATTGGATGAAATTGCAGGGTGAATTCAATAATATATTGTAGTAATTGAAAACTTCTGTACCTATTTATACTTTTCAATTTCTCTTTTCTTTCTCTTTCTCCTTACTTTCTTCTTTTGCTTTTCATCCTTCTTTCTCTTCCCTTCTTCTTCTTCTCTCTCTCTCTAACATTTATCTAACATTTTTGTTAACATAAGTGTTTTACATTTTCCCTTACAAGCTCTATCAGTTTAGTACTATGTACCTATGCCAGCGCACAAACCTAGGTTTTGCTGGCTTCGTCAGATAGAAAACAAGTTATTTTTAATTCAAGAGTTTATGTGTTATTGGAATCTTATTATGTATTTCTTGCTTGTCTATTATTTTTATGATTCATAGTCTTCATTGTATTGTTTTTAATTTGACAAAATAAATTTGAATTTTGAATATTGAATATTGAATGAGCATTGCTTCTGAATCTTATTTTACTCAATGTAGGCTACATATCAATGGAATAAATTATAAATAAATATGATATAATTATGATTATAGCCTGTAATGTAGCTTCAGAGGTGCAAATAATGCTAATCTGAGAATATTTTTGAACAACCCAATCTCCAGAAACTCCAAATACAGGAAGCTCCTGCTTCGAACTAAATTCATTAATTTTGAATGGTTATTAGCAGCAATCATATTTGCTGAAAAATTACATATCCTCACTGGAATCATAATTGGGCTCACGTAACAAGATAAAGCGCCAAAGGGGGAAAAAAGCTCATACATTTTTAATTAGCGAGATAATTAACCTTTTCAAATCTACAATATGCTGGGTAGACACCTACCTAACTAGCAAGCTTATTAAGAGCCGAGTTCTGATACATATTTCATAATGATTCTGATTTCAACTCACGGAAAAAATCATTAGTAGAACTCGTATTGCAATGCATCGATAGTCCTGGGAAATCTTCAAAATTTCAAGGATAATATGATCTCCTCGATGATGTTAAAATCTACTTAACAGGCCGACCAAACAGTCATGGAATCAGTAAAAGAGATTCGTTGATCAAATCAGTGGAATCCACTGTTCATCAACTTATCAAAACAGTGATCGATAACCGTTAATCAGATTAATGGTAGAATACCGTGATCTATTTATCAAATAAGTAATAAAATGCTATCTGAATTAATTAATTCACACATCAAATTAAACTCGAATAGCCTAGTTTCTTCATAATTATTTAGGCTAATGATTTTGTCTGAAAAACTGAGCACGTATTTGAGGGGGAAACGTTGCTTTTTTCGCAAAACTGCATGTTGATTGAAAACTGATAACAACTGGATTCTGGATGCGGGTGCTTGTTTACTTATTCATGAATTTTATGTCAACAGTGTCGACGATTTTGAATCGAACATACACACACACACACATGCAACAAGCATGTTTTAAGCAGAGGCGTAATCTGGACATGTTTATATACTGCACTGCTATCGACAGCCTGCATCTGATTCTCATTTTCAAGTTCCAGCACCCATAATTCCGGCACCTGCTTATTGGCGACCATTTATGAATCAATTATTATCCACGTCTTCTATTGACAGCTTTATCACACTATGAGAGGGTGTCTGAATCCATAGCGTCAATTCCTGCTACATTGCCCCATGGAATGGTAGCTAGTATAGATACCTACTAGACTTGTTCATAATGGAAACACTGGGTTGTTGTCAAAATATTACTCATTTTACAATTGTGAATATATATTATATATATATATATATATTATATATATATATATATATATATATATATATAAATTAAAACAGGAGACACAAGATATAAATAGATTGAAAACACTTAAAAACTTACATTAGAAATGGGGAAATTTTTGGAGACTGAGTCTCCTTCCTCAACCAAGCAGACTGCAGTCTCCAAAAATTTCCCCATTTCTAATGTAAGTTTTCTAATTTAAGTGTTTTCAATCTATTTATATCTTGTGTCTCCTGTTTTAATTTATATTACAAACTTTAAAGTGTCTTCTGTTATGTGCTATATATATTATGTGACATCACATTTCTTAAGCGGGCTGGCATAGCTCAAATTGATAGTAGCGAGCAGCAATATCGATAAGATAAGATGCCAGCCAGCTATTACTCTGATTCATGCGGCTTTAATATAATAAAGATTTCATTCCAATATCTTATTATAGCTGTCAATCTATGTCAAGTTACATTTTTAATTATTATTATATACTCTCTCTCGGAAAGGTGTTCTTCAAATTATCCCTCTACCTCCATGTTCATTATTTAGTCCTCTTATATTGAGAGTTCTCTCTTTGGCAATTGAGGGTGCTTACCCCCACCTCCATAACTTTGGGGAATTATTGGCTTACGGCGTTATCTGCCAGAGTAATGGGACTCTCTCCCGTCAACTTAGAAGGAGCTCGGCCTGTTCTTGTCACTCTTCTCCTAGACTTCTCGGGACTCGCAATCGTAAAAGTGTGCGGATAATCGAAGTGAATAAACGGTTTAGTGAAAACGCGTGTGAAGAAGGCTGGCGGACAGAAGACTAATGCTCTACCGGAGGATTGCTGTCCGGGGACGAATGCTTAAAAAAAAATCGGTGAGTCCATTCCGATTCATCGAATTGAGGACCCTTAGGTCAATCCCAAGTTCTCACAAAATGGCGACCCGCGAACATGGACTTTAGGAGGGGGCTCACTGTGAATAATATTATTCATGAAAAATAATCTCCTGTTGAAAAAGCAATCAGTCTTTTTCTTAGTAGATTTTGCATTTAGAAATACCATCAGCATATTAATTTATTACTGATCCAGTATTAATTTAGATTAATTGAAGATCAAGTTACCTAAGATAGAACACACCATTCAAAAATTATTAAATTTATTAGAATGATTTATAGAGCACACCTTACCGAGAGAGAAGTTTACGCCTTTGGGATAAATGTGGTAGGCTATTTATGTAGTAGTCATATGTAATTTGAACAAGAAATGATTGTATTCTAAGAAATAATTGTATTATGATATAATTTAGCAGAACTCTACAATTAATAAATTATTAAGCTACCACAGGCCATGTTCTACAAAATCCTGCAATAAATAAAGAGTTTTTATAAACGTTCATAAATTTTAATAATCATTAGGATTAGAATTGAAATTTTAAGAAAGATTATATTCACCTTTCATGAATTTTATAGTTCTGTGAAAAGACAGGAATGATCATCGCAGGCTTTACATGCAAAGGCATGCAATATGATGACGATAAGTGAAGGTGATTTAAAGGATTTATGAAGGGCATACTGAACTCAATTGCGATAAGCCTACTATAAAGTAATTATTATTAGGAACAAACATCATATAAATTATTATTGTTTTTATTGATTTGAGTTATATGAAGATTTTTTTTAGAGAACTTGATAAATAATTCACTTCAATATTATAAAACCGTTACTAAATAAATTACCTTGATACCTAATTATTTATTTCATGTTGCCTTATATTGCAGGCTAAAGTAGGCTAATATTAAACTTATTGAGGCTCATGTTATTGATATATAGTGACAATACATATAATCAGTAGCCTAGTGATAGTAATTTTTCATTGAACATAATATAATATTATACTGATTACCTTTATAATAAATCACTACATGACTTGTGTGCACACCGACAATTTTCAAATTTATTTATTCAAGTGAAAGAAATACGGCAATCAGGATAATATTTTTGATAGTAATGTTATTGGCTTACAAATAAATTACCTATTTATTATCCAAAGTAACGATATTCTTCTGGTTAATATTATAATATATGATATTATAACGATTGCTAAGTGTCTCGATTTGAATGCTTCAACATTTCCAAAATTATTATTTGAACGAACAAGTGGTATATTAGATTAATATAATACCTATAATTCCTTGTTATGGGGTGTTATACTGATGTTATCGAAATTTATGGTAACACTTTATGGAATGATTTACTAGGTTCACTATTTTGTTTAGAGCATATTACCAGTCTAATTTGTTCTTTTAGTGCACGAATGTTATAAATTGAGGTAATATTTATTCATACAACATTTTATTGGAAGCTCCATTATCTGATATTATATTGTTACATGAAAGATACCACGACATGCTTGAAATGTTGGAGTAGCCAATCATTTGCAAATAAATTATTTTTTTGGTAATTATATGAGCATATAATGGAATGCAAATAGTAATCAAGATAATTCATTTCAATAGTCTATCGTTTAATATAAATAGAGTATTACTTGCGTTCATGTGGGCAGAAAACTTTGCGATACCTATTGGTTGTTTTCTACAATATTATATTAATTAATGAGCAAGAACCGCTTAACTTCCATCGCGCAGTATAATCATCGTTGTCCATCATTGACTGGTTATTACCTTAGCAGCTATACCACTTCACTGCAGTTAGGAACTTCGTTGTTATATTATCAATTATTCCGATGTTTCACTTCGCTTCTATGCACTTGAGAGCTCCATTGTTGCATTCTTCAGCTATCATTGCCATGATCTTCACTTTGATTTTTCTTTTGTAAAATATGGGGAACGGATTGACGACTGACGTCAGCACAGCCGCGGACGACTCACCCGGAGGACATCCACGGTCCAGTGGATGTAAGAGATCCAACATCGCTGGTCGTCCACTCAACTCGATGCGGCAGTTGCACTTCAGGAAGGAGCGTCGCCCACCAGACTGATGGCCACAGAATCATTCTCTCCGCAGAGGGACGTCACACATACAATCGATGTAGTCGACGACAGTACACCTTCTCATTCCAATACTATCGAAATAGGAAGTCAATCGGATCCAAAACTACCTTCATCGACCATGGTGGATAGTATGCTGGATTTTCTTAATGAATTGCGTGAGGAACGGAGGGCACAACAGCGGAGTCTTGAAAATAGTCTGTTGAAAATAATGGAGGAAGCACACATGAGCATGAGTTTGAGATTGGATCAAATAGAGGAGAATTTGCAATCAAACTTGTCAAGCATTGCTAAAAATTCACAAAAGGAGATGATTGAGAAAAATACTGAATTCGAGGAATTAAATGACAATCACAGGAAATCGACTCAAGTGACATTGCCGTCTCAAGGTTTGGATCTGAAAGACAACTTCTCCGCTGCTACAGACGCTTCAGAGATAAGACTGAATACCATCGTTCCTGATTGTAGTCTTGCCACTGACTCAGAGCTTGGGAAAATTGAATCAACACAACTTGACACAGCAAAGGAAGTCAATAAAATGGAAACTGAGGTTCAGTTGTTGAAAAACAACTCTACAACAAACCTTGACAACTCTTCTTGCTGCATCGTCCCGCCTTGCTGTACTGTTCCTTCTACCCAGCGGTCGAATAACATGTGTGATGGGAGTTGGAATGAGAAAAGACTGAGCTGGATAAGCCAATTACCAAGCCAAGCTTCAAGATTTTTCCAATGTTTTTCACGGGCGCAGTGGATCGAGTTTCATCCTGCTTCTGATAACCTTTAAAAATCCACCAAGAAGTACTTCCATTTAGATACAGGACCGTATACTGTTCAACAGAACTCAAGCCAGTGTGATTTTTTCAAAGCCCTGCTGTCTGTGAGCGGTTGGACTTGCTTAATGACGTTTTTTTCTCCACGAGTGGCTGATAATTCTTGCTTCAGGACTCTCTAACCAAACCATCAACACTCAAGGATCTGAATCAAAAAGAGAATTAAAAGAAGATGTCACCCTATTTCAAGAGCTTCACATCGTTATGCGCTTAATTAGAGCCTCACTTCACCGGATGGCATCACTGTTGTCGTTGTTCAAGTCTCTTCACTTCATGGATCAACAATCTACGACCCATATGGAGTGCAAGTAATTAAAACCATTCGATTACATTCTAGTTGTAATCATCACTTTGAATTTGTCATGTCATAATATGCTTGGATGTTTGATAATCAAAATTATTATTTATTACTATTATTATTGTTATATTGTAAGCCTATATTTATGTAAATGTATCCCAAAGGCGAATTTATGTTATATTTCTGTGTCACCAACTTGAGAATTGTCAAGTTGTGTGTTGTATCTCCTGCTGCCCATTCAAAATGTATAACATGTTAATTAATTGTGATATATTTTTCGTGAACTTGAATATCATAATATTCACTATTCGAGAATATTTTTCTTAATTCAAGCAGAGCCTATTTAATGTACTCTATTCTTGAGTTTTGTGTTCATTTTATGTTATGTGATGGTGCAGCAGGACAATGTGATAAATTTTGTGTCAAATGTAAGAATATTATGTCTCTTTATGTGCCAATGCAGTTATCAGCACCCTAAGTGCACTCCACTGTTAGGAGTAGCCCTTCTGGTCTTCGAGACGAAATATTTGAAGCTATATTTCAAATTAAACTATACAGTTTTTTGCATTGGATAACTGCACAAAACTTTGAACTAACATGCAATGCACATGGTTGTATGAATGAACAATGATACTCATTGATCTTATATTTATATAAACTGAAAATGTTATCAACACAGACAAAACAAAAACAAAATGGATAAATGAACACATTGAAGAAAATTACTTAAATGAACAAATTGGGTACTACCATAATCCTAAAATATAACAGTGTAGTGCTGGAGATGCTTGGCTAGTCTTGCTGTAGTTGACCCGATGTGAGGGCTGAAATGTGCTGTATGAACTAAATTATTTATGGGTGAGAAATTGGCAAGACCTTGAGACTCAACCTCTTGCAAATTTGGGGTTATTATGTGACATCACATTTCTTAAGCGGGCTGGCATAGCTCAAATTGATAGTAGCGAGCAGCAATATCGATAAGATAAGATGCCAGCCAGCTATTACTCTGATTCATGCGGCTTTAATATAATAAAGATTTCATTCCAATATCTTATTATAGCTGTCAATCTATGTCAAGTTACATTTTTAATTATTATTATATACTCTCTCTCGGAAAGGTGTTCTTCAAATTATCCCTCTACCTCATTGTTCATTATTTAGTCCTCTTACATTGAGAGTTCTCTCTTTGGCAATTGAGGGTGCTTACCCCCCACCTCAATAACTTTGGGGAAATATTGGCTTACGGCGTTATCTGCCAGAGTAATGGGACTCTCTCCCGTCAACTTAGAAGGAGCTCGGCCTGTTCTTGTCACTCTTCCCCTAGACTTCTCGGGACTCGCAATCGTAAAAGTGTGTGGATAATTGAAGCGAATAAACGGTTTAGTGAATACGCATGTGAAAGAAGGCTGGCGGACAGAAGACTAATGCTCTACCGGAGGATTGCTGTCCGGGGACGAATGCTTAAAAAAAAAATCGGTGAGTCCATTCCGATTTATCGAATTGAGGACCCTTAGGTCAATCCCAAGTTCTCACTATATATATATATATATATATGGACATCAATCTTTATTCAAATATACATAAAAATGTACAAGAATGCATAAATTAAAAAAAAATTATTTCTTGAAAATATAACATGTCAGTCATGACAAATATATAAAAATTTACAATACTTATCTAGTAGTCTCCAAGGATGGGTTTTCAGAAACTCTTCCACCGAGTGATAGGCTTTTTCTATTAAGAATTTATGAAGGTTAGCTTTGAATTTTCTCAATCCACAGCTAGTTGATAATAGTTTCAAAAAGCTTGGAAGTCTATTATGAAATTTGCACCCTGCATAGCTAGGCTTCCTCTCAAATAATTTCCTCCTATGAGGCTGAGTTACAAAGTTTCCTCTCCCTCAAGTGTTATACGAATGTGTATCGGCTCTAACTCCGAAATTCTTTCTATTTTGGACAGAATGCACAATCAGCCTGAAAATGTAAATAGAGGGTACTGTTTGTAGGGATAGTGATCGGAATGCTTCTCTACAAGGGTGGTTGTATCCGAGCCCCGCCATATACCTCATCGCTTTCTTTTGTTGTAAAAATACTCTTTGAATATTTCCCTTTAAAGTACCAATCCAGAGCTCTATACCGTACACAACATAACAATAAAATGTAGCAAAGTACGTCACTTTAACGGTGTTATGTGGAACATACATCACCAGATTTCTGATAAGGAAGAGACTTTTACTTATTTTCCTGATCATGTTATCAACATGTAAAGTCCATGTCAGCCTTTCATCAGAATTTACCCCTAGCATATTAACAGAGTCAGTGCTTCCAATTTCATCACCACCAATATATAATTGAGGAAGTATAGGAACATTTTAATGTGTATAATTTGTCTTTTCATGAAGTTTATTGATAGACAGACATTATTGGAATACTGGACCACAGCATTGGTTGAGATGATCATGTCTATTTCAAGATTATTTACATTTTCATCAGTGAATAAAAGAGTTGTGTCATCAGCGTAGAGTGTAAAATGGACATTATCTGATACAGCTGAATGCAAATCTGAAATACAGGGTGATTCATAAGTATGGTGAAATAATTTAATACGTGATAGTAGAGGTAGAAATAAGAAAAAAAGATCTTAAAACATATATCCATAAACGCTTCATTAGCGAGCTATACAGAGTGAAAGATTTCGCCCGGAATTCAGTTCCTCTGGTGAAATACACCGATGCTAAATTGCTTGGGGACTGGTTTTTGAGAAACTTATGCTGAATTCATATGGAAAAATATCTGAAAAATTGAATAAAACTAGTCTGGAAGCTGTAGTGTGAGTAGTTTTTGAGAAAAATGTTGAAATATGCAAAAAATCTAAGTAGAAAAACACAGACTTCTACGTTTGATGCCCA
The DNA here is from genome assembly GCF_014356525.2 of Nilaparvata lugens. Classification (NCBI taxonomy): domain Eukaryota; kingdom Metazoa; phylum Arthropoda; class Insecta; order Hemiptera; family Delphacidae; genus Nilaparvata; species Nilaparvata lugens. The sequence continues at coordinate 33,418,900 of NC_052509.1, forward strand.
ATAACTTTCTGTAATGACCAGTAAACAAATTATTTTTCGCAATAAAAATTGCAGAGAATTTAATTCTGAAAAGAATAACGTAAGCTGTCTGAACTAAATTTGAATAAAAGTTGAATAAAATGTATTTTTATGTAGTACATACACAACAAAAATTTGCTGTTTTATGAGGAGAGAAGTAATAACTCATAGGTTGTAGCTGATTGCAATAAAACATGGATTTCTATAACAGCTGTTCCAAAACATCTGATTTATTTTGTTTTAAATAAGAGAATATTTAAAATAAATTATCAGCTGAAAATTTTTTTCAGAAATATTTTAGCTCACTGTTGAACAAAACAACAAACTGTAAGTTAGGCCTATTGTAACCGTGCTGTGTTCTTTGTTTAATCTATTAACCAGTTATTTGTAACCATTTCACTTTGATTTTGAGTTAAGTGTTAACTTTTTGAAAAATGGCATGTAATTCTAGACATTATTCATACTCCGAATTAGCTGACATGCATTTAATGTATGGAATGGGACACTACTGTAATAGTACTGGAGCAAGACGTTTGTATCAAGAGAACTTTCCTAACCGAGTATGTCCAAGTTCAAGGTTTTTTGCCACTATTCATCAACGTCTGTCTGGAACAGGTTCTTTGATATCCAAAGAGCACATTTATGCAGGCAGACCCCGATCTACTATGACTGTTGAGTTAGAAGAACAAGTTCTTAATGAAATTTATGAACATCAACAATTACATCCATACTACCTCCAGAAAGTTCATACTCTATTGCCACGGGACTGTATTCCCCGTGCTGGTATTTGCTGATGGTTTTTAGTAAAACTTGTTAACTCAAACTTTTAAACAACCGTTTTATTTACCAACGAGGCACACTTGACAAGAACAGCTATCGTTAACGTCCACAACCTACATATTTGGGCAGATGAGAATCCTCATGCCATCAATCCTAATTGTCCACAACATCAGTTTTCAGTAAACATTTGGGCAGGAATCATAGGAGATCATCTACTTCTGTTCGAGCTTCCTCCCAGGCTTAATGGCATAATCTACTTAAACTTTTTGAGAGAGGAGCTATTTATCTTACTTGAGGATGTACCTCTTCAGTTACACCAGAACATTTGGTTCATGCATGATGGAGCTCCAGCACACTTCAGTGTTGCTGTTCGTGAACACCTGAATCATAGCTTCCCAAATCAATGGATAGGCCGAGGTGGGCCAGTACCATGGCCAGCTAGGTCACCAGACTTAAATCCCTTGGGTTTAAAACCTTAGTATACAATACTCCAATTGATATCATTGAAGAACCCTGATTAAGGATTTTGAATGGAATAGAAATGATAAAGCAGACTCCTGGAATATTTGAAGGGGTCCGACAATCGATGAGAGACGTCTGAACATAAATATGCATTCAGAACAATGGAGGTCACTTTGAACATCATCTTTATTCTCTCGGTATGAGTTTATTGTCATTTAGATAATATGTTACTTTCATATAAAAATAAGACTTTTCATAAAAAACCGAATATTTTATTTACATTCAGCTACAACTTATGAGTTATTAGTTCTCTCCTCATAAAACAGCAAATTTTTGTTGTGTATGTACTACATAAAAATACATTTATACAAACCATAATTTGATGCCACTTGCTCCGAAGTTATCGGTGAGTTGTCTAAATAATACTGGCTTTACGGAAAAGCTGGCTGCTAATTGTAGGAATGTCAATAATCTCCCTGACAGCATCAACGAGGCCGGTAGTATGTTGAGGCAACTCATTTAGAACACAGCTAATTTCAAATATGTCCCCAAATCAATGAGGAATAGATTTAAAAAGAACGACTGGTACGACAGAGAATGTGAGAATATGAAAGCACGCATGTTCTCATTTCTTAGATTATTCCAGAAAACTAATTCCGTTGACGTTAGAGATGACTATGTGCGAATAACAAAAGAGTATAAGGCTTTATGTAAAACTAAAAAGGAATATTACTGGAAAGATTTAAAAAAAAAACTTGCTACTGTTAAAGATTCTAAAATGTTTTGGGAGATAGTACGCAAACTGAAAGGAATTCAGTCAAAAAAAAATCCTAATATTAGTGCAGATGAGTGGATATATCATTTTAAACGGTTATACACACCTGAAAGATCAAGTGGACCAATAATATATGCTGAACCACTTATCAATAGTGATGCGCTTGATAGGATAATTAGTTATGATGAGATAGATATATCCCTGAAAAGGCTTGAAAACGGAAAAGCGCCAGGAGAGGATAGGATACCTCCTGAATTTTACAAAAAAGCACCATTAGAATTCAAGGAGTTGTTGTATGTATTTTTCAACAGAACTTATGATGAGTGTACGTCCCCTGAGTCTTTTAATAAATAATAATACTATATCGTTCACTAATTCCGTTAATAAATTATTTGTAGGAATACTATTAAAAAGATTGGAGGATTGGGTTAGAATGAGAAAAATTATCTCCGAGAATCAGGCGGGTTTTAGAGTAGGGTATTCTGCCGTAGATAACATTTTTGTCCTGCATAGCTTAATAAAATATTTCACTAATGTACAGCGTAAAAAATGTACTGTTTTTTCATTGACTTCCAAGCTGCTTATGACTTTATAGACAGAGAAGCACTGTTCTATAGACTTCTTGAGATAGGAATCTCCAGTAAATTCGTAGGAATGATTAGAGCTTTATATAGAAACGCGTCCTCCTCTGTAAGGTGTGAAAACGGGTTAACAAGGAGTATTAGATTTGAGAGCGGATTAAAACAGGGCTGCCTACTCTCTCCAATTTTGTTCTCGATTTTCACGCCTGATATTTGTGAATGTGTAGGTGGAGGATTGAGGGTGAGGAACTCTAAAATTAATTCCCTTCTTTATGCAGATGATTTAGTGATATTTTCTGATAATATTAGGTAGTTACAAAGTATGATAAATAGGCTGCAACAGTACTGTTTTCGATGGAACTTAGTATTAAACAAAGATAAATCTAAGATTATGGTTTTTAGGAAAGGAGGAAGATTAAGTTCTTAATGAAATTTATGAACATCAACAATTACATCCATACTACCTCCAGAAAGTTCATACTCTATTGCCACGGGACTGTATTCCCCGTGCTGGTATTTGCTGATGGTTTTTAGTAAAACTTGTTAACTCAAACTTTTAAACAACCGTTTTATTTACCAACGAGGCACACTTGACAAGAACAGCTATCGTTAACGTCCACAACCTACATATTTGGGCAGATGAGAATCCTCATGCCATCAATCCTAATTGTCCACAACATCAGTTTTCAGTAAACATTTGGGCAGGAATCATAGGAGATCATCTACTTCTGTTCGAGCTTCCTCCCAGGCTTAATGGCATAATCTACTTAAACTTTTTGAGAGAGGAGCTATTTATCTTACTTGAGGATGTACCTCTTCAGTTACACCAGAACATTTGGTTCATGCATGATGGAGCTCCAGCACACTTCAGTGTTGCTGTTCGTGAACACCTGAATCATAGCTTCCCAAATCAATGGATAGGCCGAGGTGGGCCAGTACCATGGCCAGCTAGGTCACCAGACTTAAATCCCTTGGGTTTAAAACCTTAGTATACAATACTCCAATTGATATCATTGAAGAACCCTGATTAAGGATTTTGAATGGAATAGAAATGATAAAGCAGACTCCTGGAATATTTGAAGGGGTCCGACAATCGATGAGAGACGTCTGAACATAAATATGCATTCAGAACAATGGAGGTCACTTTGAACATCATCTTTATTCTCTCGGTATGAGTTTATTGTCATTTAGATAATATGTTACTTTCATATAAAAATAAGACTTTTCATAAAAAACCGAATATTTTATTTACATTCAGCTACAACTTATGAGTTATTAGTTCTCTCCTCATAAAACAGCAAATTTTTGTTGTGTATGTACTACATAAAAATACATTTATACAAACCATAATTTGATGCCACTTGCTCCGAAGTTATCGGTGAGTTGTCTAAATAATACTGGCTTTACGGAAAAGCTGGCTGCTAATTGTAGGAATGTCAATAATCTCCCTGACAGCATCAACGAGGCCGGTAGTATGTTGAGGCAACTCATTTAGAACACAGCTAATTTCAAATATGTCCCCAAATCAATGAGGAATAGATTTAAAAAGAACGACTGGTACGACAGAGAATGTGAGAATATGAAAGCACGCATGTTCTCATTTCTTAGATTATTCCAGAAAACTAATTCCGTTGACGTTAGAGATGACTATGTGCGAATAACAAAAGAGTATAAGGCTTTATGTAAAACTAAAAAGGAATATTACTGGAAAGATTTAAAAAAAAACTTGCTACTGTTAAAGATTCTAAAATGTTTTGGGAGATAGTACGCAAACTGAAAGGAATTCAGTCAAAAAAAAATCCTAATATTAGTGCAGATGAGTGGATATATCATTTTAAACGGTTATACACACCTGAAAGATCAAGTGGACCAATAATATATGCTGAACCACTTATCAATAGTGATGCGCTTGATAGGATAATTAGTTATGATGAGATAGATATATCCCTGAAAAGGCTTGAAAACGGAAAAGCGCCAGGAGAGGATAGGATCCCTCCTGAATTTTACAAAAAAGCACCATTAGAATTCAAGGAGTTGTTGTATGTATTTTTCAACAGAACTTATGATGAGTGTACGTCCCCTGAGTCTTTTAATAAATCAATAATACTTCCCTTACATAAAAAAGGCGACACCAAGAATCCTAATAACTATAGAGCCATATCGTTCACAAATTCCGTTAATAAATTATTTGTAGGAATACTATTAAAAAGATTGGAGGATTGGGTTAGAATGAGAAAAATTATCTCCGAGAATCAGGCGGGTTTTAGAGTAGGGTATTCTGCCGTAGATAACATTTTTGTCCTGCATAGCTTAATAAAATATTTCACTAATGTACAGCGTAAAAAATGTACTGTTTTTTCATTGACTTCCAAGCTGCTTATGACTTTATAGACAGAGAAGCACTGTTCTATAGACTTCTTGAGATAGGAATCTCCAGTAAATTCGTAGGAATGATTAGAGCTTTATATAGAAACGCGTCCTCCTCTGTAAGGTGTGAAAACGGGTTAACAAGGAGTATTAGATTTGAGAGCGGATTAAAACAGGGCTGCCTACTCTCTCCAATTTTGTTCTCGATTTTCACGCCTGATATTTGTGAATGTGTAGGTGGAGGATTGAGGGTGAGGAACTCTAAAATTAATTCCCTTCTTTATGCAGATGATTTAGTGATATTTTCTGATAATATTAGGTAGTTACAAAGTATGATAAATAGGCTGCAACAGTACTGTTTTCGATGGAACTTAGTATTAAACAAAGATAAATCTAAGATTATGGTTTTTAGGAAAGGAGGAAGATTAAGTCGAAATGAAAAATGGTACTATGGTGAGGATCCCATTCAAATTGTAAATGAGTATAAATATCTAGGGGTTACGTTCACTCCCACTTTGTCCCTCAGCAAACATTTTTCAAGTAAGCTAACATCAGCAAGATACGGTATTAATAGTTTATGGCGGAAGTTTATAGGCAGCGAAGATGTACCGTTATCCACTAAATGGCAAGTTTTTGAGACAGTGAGTGGAACAACTATCACGTATGCTGGTCAGGTGTGGGGGTATCAACGTAGGGAGGATGTAGAATTTTTCAATAGATTTTTCATGAAACGAATGTTCGGGTTACCGCAGAATACGCCCAACTATATTCTATATTTAGAAAGCGGGAGGGATATTATGTGGCTACAGACCCTAAAAATGCATTTCAAATACATATTAAAAGCACTTGCATTACCTGACCATAGATTCCCTAAAATATTACAAGCTTAGTGGTACAGAGTAATAGTGGCTGGTGTAGTGAATGAAAACAATTATTTAATCAATTTAATGAGGGATGGGTGGACCCTATAGCTCAGCCACATCGGTGGGGGATGACGTGCGACAATATAATTGATAAAATTCGCCTTAATGTACTGGGAACTTGGTGGGAGAAAGCTTCAAATTCTCAGTTTCATCGAATATATTATACGTTAAGAACCAATAACGCAGTTATGGAAGATTATTTAAACGACTCAAATAAAAGAAGGATGATTAACATAATTTTCAGAGCGAGAGGGTCATTATTGCCCTTGAATTTTAGAGTAGATAGGGGGGAAAACAGCTATATTTGTTCACTATGTAATAGTCAAGAAATTGAAGACATTAATTTATCATTTTATAGGAAAATGTAAGGTGCTATCAGAGTACCGAGTAAAATGGTTTGGAAGCTCGGTGATAACGGATGAAATGGTTCAAGAGTATTTAAATGGTAAAAACTGGAAAAGTCTAGCGGGATATGTGAATGTAACATTGAGATATAGAAAGCTCCTTGTGGATGAATTTAATTTCTAAAAATAGCTTTACTATAATAATACTTGTGGATAATAGAAAATAAATATGTCATTGTAAATATTGTTCCCAAACCGAAAACTGTACATATAGCTCTGGACATGTATGATTGAGTTCATCGGTTTATTATTGAAGATGATTATTTATTGTTCAAATGAGTTCAAATTATCATTGTATCACTTCATTTCATGAAGAATTATTTGTATGTTAGATTAATAATTAAGAATTATTTACTTTGTATCAATGTGTAGTTCATCTCTAGGCCTATAATGATGATTCAGGTTTCTCAAATGAACTGAAAATGATAAGATTCCAAGCATAGACGGACTACTGTGCTATGATTGACTGATATTTAGTGCTCACTTCCCAGTTGCCTTATAAAGTTTATTGAGTGCTATCGCATGACATTGTGTAGCCCGTTCACTCTGTAGCCTACAGACTGTGAGAACTTTGACAAAAACTAGAAGATAAGGATGAGATATAGATTAAATAACTATCAACTCCGGCTGACGGCTTCGGCTATGGATAAGAATTTTCGGATTATTATGAACTATGGTATTGATTGTAGACGAATGATATTGTATTTAATTTTATCTTATTTTGTATTGTTTTTTGAAGTGAAAAATAAATTCTTTATTCTCTATCTATCTAATGTATCAATAATACAGTAGAAATTAACTTTAAACTTATAAGTACACAACTCATATCAACATTTTGGAATAATGTAACTGATGATGGAAATGAACCTTAACATTTTATGTGAGAACCGATGCAAACAAAAATACTATTCACAAAATAGCTTCCACAAAGCCCTTGTCCGTGAATAGGAGTTTGAATAATAAGACATATGAAAAAGATAAGACACATACACACACGCATTCACACAGTCATCAATATTCGACAATTGACTCATCAGAGCATTCCCCTTATCACATATATCTCAATATGATATAAACTTCATGTGAACAGTAGGGAGGAAGCCACCACCTATAAATCGACCAATAGGTATTTTAAGGCAGAAAAGAGAATTCAAGACAGAAGAAAGAAGAAGAAGAAGAAGAAAAATGTTTAGGTTTTTATGACAATCTATTTACACAGCTTACCACTCTGAAGAAATTTTCAATTTCCAAAGGTGAATGAAGCCATAGCCAACACTTCGTTTTACAGATGAATTGTTTGCAAATTTTCAGCTTCCTTATTTCCTCAGGAAGGATATTGTGAAATTTTGGTCCCAGAAAAATGAAACATCCTTTAAAGATGGTACAGTTGGGTTTGGGAAGTCTCACCAGCATTCGTGTAGTTTGCCGTGTAACCAAACTGTCTTGTCCAATATTTTTACATCAAATATCTATCCCCACTCATTTTATAAAACAGGGATAGAACTTTCAACACATACATATATCTAAAAGGGAGAATCACCAATGATTTAAACATAGGGAAAGTATGAGCCCCATAAATAACCCTAATGACAGATTTTTGTAAAACTATGAGATTTTTAAAATGTGACATGAATGTGGAAGCATAGCAAGAAATGCCATACTCCAACCTACAATTGAAAAAAGCAAAATACATCATGCAAAGAAAAGATACAAAAAAGAACTCTTTTAATTGATAAAATGTCTCTACTAAATATAGAAGGTACCTTTTCATTTTTCTTATGTGAAAGTCCCAAGTTATACTCTGGTCCAAAATCAATCCTAAATATTTGACAGATTCTGATTGTTTTATAACTTCACAGTCACAACCCACCGAATCAAATCCAAATTGATGGTATTCAAAAGGATCTGGGAAATAGAAAGTTGCTGACAAAGAGAAGTTTATGCATGAGGTTTAATTGCTAATTTTCAACTGCATTAATTGCTAATTTGTTGCAATCAAACCAACATCGCAGATCAAATAGATCATGCTGAATCATTCTATGCAATTCACTTTCGTCTTTGGCTGAGTATGCTAGGGCTGTGTCATCAGCAAAGGATGTTATGGATCCATTAAAAGTATGAGAAAATAAATCATTAATGTACACCAAAAATAGTATTGGACCCAAAACTGATCCTCGTGGGACACCATATTTAACCATTGCCAAATCACTATCACTGTTGGAAATTGGAACATATTGCTTGCGATCTGACAAAAATATGTTCTCAGCCACATGTTAGCCACCCCACGGATTCCAGCAGCACGAAGTTTTCCAAAAGGATATTGTGCTCTACAGTGTCAATAATAATACTTTCCTTGCCCTATTACCATAGGTAAGAAAGTATTGCTTTTCAAAAAAATTAAGGTACCCTAATTTAAAGTTTTCTTCACGTTTCAAGGTCCCCTGAGACCAAAAACTTGATTTTTGGTGTTGGTCTGTGTAAGTGTGTGTGAGCTTGTATGTTTGTAAGAGGGGACATACGGGGTGAATTGTACACAAGCAAAACACAAACCGGGGAGCGGTTACCAATCGGGGTGCGCCCGTTTCGTACCTCAGTATGCATTCACTCAAAACGACTTCTCGGCTGTTCTGAAACCGAATTACTAATTTACAAACTTTTTTCAAAATCCCCCATTTCGCATCTAGAGTTTACTCCGCAATGTTGCTGGTTTTTAGCAATGTGGAGAATAATAGAATTAATTCACAAGTATTCAATCTCAATAATATGAAAATGTATTATCCTATCATTTGAAAACTTATTTTCTTGACGAATAAAATGTAATTCATTCATTAAACAAGAATGAACTTTAATACTCCTGGTACATAAGATATACTGGTTTCAGCTACTCTCTGTATAAGGGAGTGGCAAGGCAGAGAATCAGCAATGCTATTCCTGAATGAAATTCACAAGAAAATGTATCCAGTAAAACTCTCTTATATCGACGTCGATTTTCGAGATATATTGATTTTCTTATATCCTTGAAAAACCTCAATAACTAAAAAACTAACAGTCGAGATCAAATTATGAGGATATGTTATGGGTTTCTACACTGATAAAACACTTGAAGCGATTTAAACTGATTCGATTTATTACTTATAACACTATAACACACGGAGGTAAACTGGGAACAACTATAAACTGATAACTAGCTAATAAATTACACAGAATCATCACAAGCGTACGTTAAGTAACACAGTAGAACTCCAATTATCCGAACTCCAACTATCCGAATCGCCGATTATCCGAATCACTTTCAGAAAAAAATTTGACCAAAAAAAGTCTAAGTGCGCTATTATTCTTCCCCCCGCGAAGCTAGTGTTTGCGCGTTCGCTCACCATTGTCCTTCCCTCCGCGAAGTCAGTGTAGTAAAGCATGTGAAAATATCATGTTTCTTTCATCTAGTGCAATATCAAAACGTAGCTTTTTTCTCTCCAATGGCAATTTTTTTTTTAATTCCGATTATCCAAATGGGTCCCGGTCTCCATTAATTCGGATAATTGGAGTTCTACTGTATAAATAACTGTAAAAGAATAACTGTCACCAAGAATAATAACTGTATAAACAACTACAAAGTCTATTATAACTTTATCACTAGTCTGTCACGATTAGAAGGAGCGAACAATATGACTGTAGTCTCTCAACTCCTCTCCGACTGCAACACGTGCCATTCATATAGGGTCAGCGAAACAATCTAGAAAGGTGGAAAATACATCCGGCCCATTACAGCAGAACTCTCTAGAAGTGTCTGGAGGTGTGGCAAAATGTCTGAACAATCGCATTGCATGGAATAAGCCAGAAGGTTGCAGAACGCGCTTGCCATTGATCGATGGATCCCTGCACCAAAACCAGAACACACTGGAATGATTTAGAGGCCCCCTGCCTCCTCAGTGTTGTTTAGCAGAAGATTCCCAAAACCCCTCGTCTCTGCCATTCCTCTAAAGGCCTCATCCATAACAATATGGTTCGTAACAATAGAGGAAGAAATTTCAAAAAAGATTCATTAATCATTGTTTGATGTTTTCGAACTTTTTATGAGCGTTCAAACGGTTTTGAATTTGGCTTCAAAACTTCAAACAAAGGGACAAATTGCATGAATCTTATTCGAAATTTCTTTCCCTTTCCAACAATATTCTTAGAGTTAGATTTTGACTGATACTCTTCTAGTATCAAATATTTATAAAAATATTTCGAAAACTAAGATCAATATGAGAAACTTTTACTGGAAATTTCTTGTTGCAAATATCATGTGAAATCTATGGTCTTCGACTGTTACACCTTTCGTGGGACATTATGTATAAATAATGACTGTACTCAAAGCTAGTGTACATCTGTTCACCCACATAAATAGATCGAGATTTATGAAATGTGAGGTCAGAGAAAACCATAAGGAATGAATTTTGAAAGAAGATGAATTGGGATAGGGACTTGCAAGAGTAAATATGTGTGAGTGAGTGAACGGGGGTTAAAGAATAAGGGTGAGAAAGTTGAAAGAGAGAGAGAGTGTGTGTGTGTTTACGAATGACAGAGAGAGAGAGAGAGAGAGAGAGAGAGTGAGCAAGTAAAATAGTGTTGAAGTGGCTGGATTGAAGTGAAATGTGTGAGGAAATGGGGGTTGAGTGAGGGGCATCAGGTGTAGGCCTACTGGTGATGTTGAGGGTTGAGGGTGTGGATTGAGTTGAGTGAAACGCGCCAAGTCCGGAAGCAAGTTAAAACTTCAACTAGTAAATCGGGTTTGCAAGTTTCCTGCTGCTTGTTGGCTTTGCCTTTCACACCCGCTCTCACACTCTTTCACTCTCTCTCTCTCTCTCTCTCTCTCTCTCTCTCTCTCCTCTCTCTCTCTCTCTCTCTCTCTCTCTCTCTCTCTCTCTCTCTCTCTCTTATACTCACACACTCTCTTTCAACGCCAACTTCACACATGTAATACTTGTTCACCAGTCAACACCCTGCTTAACTATCAAAGCTGATACATTGGAAGGTACAATATTCACTTTCACTCCCTAAACTTGAATTCTTGTAAATTATACTGTGTGTAAGGAACATATTCATTTGTTTATTTATTCGTGGATAGAATCATAAATCATATAAATATGATTGGAAAGGAACAACAGGCTTGGCCCAAAACTATTCCATCCCCCATTATTTCTGTATAATACCTGTTTAGAATGTGAGTTGGATAATCTTTTTTTTTTGAGAATCAGTTTTCCACCGAGGTAAATTGTAGCAGTAGCCCATTTTCTACATTTTTTTTCTTTTTTTAATGTATCAGCTAATGTTACATATATTTATTTAGATGTTTTATATTATTATCATTGTTAATACCACATTGTTACCAAAAAACCTCAATGAAACAAGTTACCATAGGAAGCCAAAACCAAATGTATAGCAAAAGGAAGAATTGTACCTGATCTATAGAATATTGTTAATATAAGAGACCTAAAAATTGTAAAAATGATGTATAGGCCCCAAAATTGTTACTCGAAAGTATTTTTGAAAGAGATCTATTGTATAAGAATCGAAATGTTTGTTGTATGAAGAATAAGTTGGTATCACTGCAAGCCGCAGATTTGAAAATATTGTACTATGTTTATAGAGGGAAGAAATGTATTCAAGATATCCATTTGTGATATTTTTTATGTTGATAAGGAGGAATTTGTTATTGTCTTGATGGAGATTCAAGGGGGGCATATGCAGAAAAGGTCTGCAAATTATTAGGAGGTTTCTGAAGTGTGTTTTGGTGGATATTTCTAGGTTATGTTGATGTGTTAAAGGAAGAATTTGTATTGAAAACATTGTTGATTCTCAAAATATTTTAAATTCAAATTCGGGTGTGCATGTAACATATTAAAATTCGATAAGCAAGCAAAATCGCTAATTGAAAGAATTTTATAGGTCTGGAGCAAAACAGCTATTCTGTTATCGCCAAATGCGATAACAACAAATGGAAGATTAGATAATAACGGGTACCATGGCTATAATAAGAACAGCCAAATAGAAAAAAAATTTATTTGCTAATTATTATATTATATAAAGTATTGGAAATTTTGAGGTTAGGCTTGAACACCTACTGATTGGCGAACTAATAATCAATCAAGCCATATAATGTGAAATCTATCTAGACACCTTGGCAAAAAATTTATTGTAAACAAATAGTATTCAACTAGAGGATTTTGGAAAGCACATGGCTACTAGTTATAGAGGGAAAAACAACTTATAACATTTATAAATATTCATTATCTGTAATGAGCATGAACAAATACACCAAAATAAATAAATAAAATATGTAACATATTGGAATTTGGATAGATATAAAAATCCCTAGCTGAATATTAATAGGTCTGAGTAAAGTAACTGGCTAATATCGCCAAAGAGATAACATAAAGATTAGATAACATCAGCTTGTTCTGGCTAAACTGTACAACAGCCTAAAAGGAATTGAAATAATTTTTTGCTAATATATAATATTATATAAAATATTGAAGATTGAGGTTAGGCATAAACATTTAGTGATTGGCGACCTAACGATCGACCGAGCCATGCAACGTAGAATCTGACCAAGCACCTTGGCAGAAATCTATTGCGGCAAAACGGTATGCAATTTGGAGGAACAAAAGGTCACGTGGCTAACTATTATGATGCATGAAACAAATAGTAATATATAGAAAATTAACTAGCATGTAGAGGGCATATTTAAAAAACCTAATAAAAATAATTAAATGTATCCAGGAAATAGGAGGTTACCAAGCGCATGAATACTGAAACAATTTGCATGCACCAATCACATAATGGCAGTTGATAGGCGGCAATAGTATGCCGATTCAAAAATATTTATATATATTCCTACAAATGATTGGGATTTATATAAAATTGTTGTATAGTCTATGTTATGGATATGGCCCGAAGGCAAAGAAATTATTAAACATACCACATAAGTAATAATTTAATATTTTAGTATGGTCTATTTGAACCTTTAATGGCCGAGGACTAGGATATTCAAATTTTATGTAAATTTGGAAGTCGGAAATGAGAATTGTAAAATTGAGAAAGGAGAACCAACACTCGCCTGCCAAATGCCACCATGAGAGGTCCCTAGATATTATAGAGCATAATACCTTGCTATAACTTGTAAAAAGCTAAAGTTAGTTTGAATTATTAAATTTCTTATAAGACTTTGTGATGCTCTTATAAAGCAGAAGTCATTTTCATTTTTAAATAATTTTGTAACCCCTTGGAAGAGAAGACTCTGGCTACCATAGTCCAGGACCACCAGGAGTTGGATCGACATCAGCGGCTCATAAGAAGATTTCGACACGTGAGTGAGAAATATTGAATTAGTGACGGGCGCCCTCAGTGCTTCGAAATTACATAGTAATCAAAGCTAGCTCGTTGAAAGGGTTTTCTTATAAATTAAGAATTTTAATAAAAAATACTTGCGCAAGTAAATATAGTATTAAAGGTATTTTATTAGAGGAGTAATGAGTCAGTACATTTCAGAAATTCTAATAAATCAAAGAAGTATAAAATCTAGGCTGTTAATACATATTCATATGATCTTTAATTTTTGCAATATAATTTGCGATAGTTTGTTGTAGCTCTGATTCACTAGATGAATTGCTCTACTTATTCCATCAGGTGCCGAATCTTGCACCCTGAGATAAAATATATATTCATTACAAAGAAATCTATTAGATACTAGAGAATTTAATATATATATTGGATTATTGGTTGCCAATTTATCAAGTTGATTTTAAGGAACCTATTTTTAATAGAATTGTCCAAGTCGACAAGTATTAGCAAGCTTATATCGCAGCTACATACAAAAGGATGCATATGATTAAAAGATAAAAGCACATGGTAACGTTTCGTGCTATAAATTTAGAGAATAGTATTTAGCCTGTGATAGTTTACTGATTTCGATTATTGTTCTATTTTTATATTATATATTTTATCGCTCTTTATATTTTTGCCTTGATCTATTTTTGCAATATTTGTTAATATATGTATCAAATTGTTTATGGTGTGCAATTTATTTTAATTCCTCAACACTATAGGATAAGTACCATATATATATATATATATATATATATATATATATATTATATATATATATATATTATATATATATATATATATTATATATATATATATATATATATATATATATATATTATATATATATATATATATATATATTATATATATATATATATAATATATATATATATATATATTTATTTTTTAATGAATTACAAGAATTATAGGGGAAGCTCATACCTGAGCCTATAAAGATTTTTATGACTGTATCCTATTAAAAAACCATGACCTAATTTTTATAATTATATCAAAATATTCCATGCTCTACCGACTGATGCCAAGCAGGAGGCTAATCGTTATTTAAATATATAAAATAACGTGATACAAACATGGCGCCCAATGTGGGGCTGATGATGAGAGCTGAGCTCATTAAATAATTATTTGAAATTAAGTCAAGACCCATATTGAGGATAATAATTAAAGACAAGTCTAGTCATATTGAAATTTGTCGTGGATGGATAATGAAACTATAGATATATGAGTATTGAGGAAAACAGGCAAATTAAACTTTGTATTACTTTTTGGGGAATCAGTAGCTTTAAATAAAGAGAAATTATATGTTTTAAAGAAAATTTTATATTATTGTTATTGTAAAAAATATATTTTATAGAGAGATATCATATTTTATAAGCCTAAACTGCTATTACTTTCTAGTCAAGAATATATATGTATAAGCCAGTTGGAAAATAAGTCACAGTCTGTAAACTAGTCAGGAATCAATATTCAATATTGGAGCGCTGGAGCATTATAAAAAACTTAAGTATAAATACCTTATTTTTGGATATCCAAACACTTTGCACATAACTGTCTCACTGTAAGTCCCGGTTTGTGTCTCTTTTTTAAGCATTTTTGCATATTATTCATCACTATTAATTAGCATTTATCATATTTGACACAATGAATCACACTCCCGCAAACTCTGAAGTTTCATATATGTACGGCGGTTGCACAGATCCCACTTTGTCAACTCCCAGCACATCAAACCCCACCATGGTAGATGCCAATATGCCACGAGAAAGGGAACCAGGAAGTGTCGGGTCGATAGTCTTCGATCCACAAGGTCTGCAACCTCTATCATCCACTCGAATCGACGCCGCTGACATACCATTGAATCAACGGATAGCAGAGATCAACTTCGAAGGGGGCGAGGAGCAGCCTGCAGAACCCGCATCTCCAGAGGCCGAGTCACATCTGAGCAAACAAAGTATATTTTCAGTCACAGAGCTAGATCCATTTAAAAGGGTAATAATGGAACAAACTAGCAGTATGTTCAATATTATGTTACAAAACACAATGGATAACATGATGCAGGAAATTAAAAAAGAGAATGCGACAATAAAAGAGGCAAATAAGCAAACAGTGGAACAGGGCATGAAGGAGACAGCAGACACCATACAATCAGTAGAACGACGGTTAGATACTATTGAGAGTAAAGTAGAGAATCATAGGGAAGAATTAAAAGCAATGATAAATCTACAGAGGGAAAGTCAGGATAAAGTTATGGCAGGATTATCGGGAAGGTTGGATACGGTTACCTGTGAACTAAACGAAAGGATAGATAACTTAACCACACAAATCACTACACCTATTCAGGATTCAACAACTAACATTAAGGCCGATTGCCATCAAGAAATCAACAAACAAATTACCGTTGCCAATCAAAATTTAACAACTACAGTTGATAAAAATATTAACAGTATTAAAGATATACAAAATAAACAGATTAATATGTCCACAAAAATGAACCAACTGCAAGGTAGTATCAATCAGATCACAGAAACCTGTAAGGCTTTAAACAGAACTCTACTAATTCAAAAATCCACTCTGACTCAATTAGATCAAGAAGTAAATGCTAATAAAATTACACATAATAGTCAATGGCAGATGGCACAGGAGAAAATAACAGTATTAGAAAATTATATCCAACAACGACCTCAAGGAATTCAGGCAGATAACATCAATTCACATAGTATATTGCAAGGACTGGGTAAATTTGATAATACTGATCACCATTTGCAACCTCAACCATTCATTGATCAGATAAAATTAGTACAAACTCTTGCACCTACCTCTTGGAGCATGTGGCGTCTTCGTTTGACTAGTTTATTAATTGGCGAACCCCTGATGTTCTTTCGGAGTAGAGCCCATGAATTTACATCATTGGATGAGTTTGTAGCTGTCTTCCTGGAACAGTATTGGAGCAGAAGTAAACAGTTGGACGTGCTAGCGGACATCATATCATGCGATTTCAACCCTAACTTAGATGGTGCATGTACCACTTTCGTCACTGCCCTACAGTTCAAAAATTCTCAATTGAGCGAGCCCATTAACGAATCGGCATTAGCAAGTATCATTCTGGAGAGACTACCGTATCAAGTTAGAATGGCACTCGCCACACAACCCATTACTGATTGCAAACAGCTAATAAATCATTTATATGGCATACAGTCTGTGATGGCAATGTCAAACCACCGATCAGACCAAAGATACACACAGAATCAACATAACTCAAAAAGTAATCAGTATACCAGCCAAAATTATGAACCGGTATCATATGATCGCTCCTGATCTGCCCCTCAACTTGGACGCCGCTATGAGCACAAGCAAAATAGTAACTGGAATAATGAAAATTTTCAAAATCGCACAACTAATCATTACGCCCATCAGAGCAACCACAGGAATTATTACGATGGCCGTGATCGATTAAACTCAAATAATGGTTACACTCAGAATAATTACAACAGAAATTACAAACCACCACCTCAACAAGTAAGCACAAACTATACATTAGCGCATGCAACAGGATTAAACCAACAAAAAACACGGAACCCAGCACCCAACGACCCGCCACCAGATATACAGAAAACTACAGCCAATAAACCATGACTATATGATACCCCCGATATAACACCCACAAGCTCAAATGAAACAAACAAAGAAAAGCAGGATATTTCAACGTCATACACCACATTCAGAAATGATTTACCGGAAACTTTGTTAGAAGAAACCGAGAAGGAAAGCAGGCTACCGGATACCCAAAGCAGGCATATATATCGATATCGAAATATATGGAATGAGTGTTCAAGCATTAGTAGATAGTGGTTCACAATGTAGCCTCATACAAACAGACATATTTCAACGTCTAAAAGAAAAAACAAAATTAGCTACTCTACCGTTAACCAACGTATATGTATCAGGTATCAGTCCAGGACGGCGAATACATATAACTACCCAATGCTTACTGGAAATAAACCTCCAACAACAACGATTCGCTTATACATTTCTCGTATTACCTGTATCCGGTCCGCACATAATAATAGGTACAGATTTTCTACAACATTTCCAGGCCTGTTTAAATTTCCAAACCTTGAAATTTCATGCTTTTACCGAAACCGAATCATACGAAGTTATAGTACCCCTTGATCTGAAGAAACGCACTGAAGGAATTGCGGAGGTACATTTTGCTCACTACATGGAAGGCGCGCCAAGGAAGTGGGGTATCCATGGAATTGAAAATGTTATGGAGTATATGGAGGTATTAAGCCTAACAACGAAGAACCGAACACTGTTAGGAGCAGACTCTAGTACCGAAGAATTGTTAGAGATACTGATAAATAGAATCCATCAACGTACCGATTGGCACCCTGACATTAGACAGGAAATAATTCAAGTATTCCGTAAAAATGCAGATGTTTTTTCCGAACAACCTGGTCTTGCTACTCACTTCGAATGTTCACTCAATGTTAAACCACACGACACGTATTACCGCAAATCATACCCCATACCTTTCACCTATCGATCCGCCGCCATAGCAGAAATCTCTCGCATGGAACAATTAGGAATTATAGAAGAATCCACAGCACCCTATAGTTTGCCGATTGTGTGTGTAGCAAAAAAGGATGGAACAGTAAGACTATGTCTGGATGCTCGCGCCTTGAACCGTATATTGGATGATGACCGAGAAGGACCAGACCAAATTGAACAAGTTATGCAAACTTTCCATGGCAAAACCATATATTCAACGGTAGATTTGAGCACAGGATATTGGCAAGTCCAAGTAGCACCGGAATTGCGCGATTATTTATCCTTTCTGTTTAATGGACGCAATTATAGGTTCACTCGTTTAGCGTTTGGATTACGAAATGCTATGGCTGTATTCATACGGTGTTTGAGACAGGCGCTAGGAGACGATATCAGAGACTACTGTACATTATACATGGATGATGGATTAATAGCCTCACAGAATATACGTGAACATTGCCAGCATTTAGATATAGTATTTGATAGATTGATAAATTGCGGATTGAAACTCAAACTATCGAAGTGTGAATTTTTTGCAAGGGAAGTGAAATATCTAGGACACATAATCACACCTACTGGCATATCACAGGACCCGGACAAATTATCAGCTATCAGACAATCTCCATCACCAACCAACCATGAACAATTACAAAAGTTTATTGGATTTTTACAATTCTACCGCCGCTTCAACAAACAAATGTCACACTACACTGCCCAACTCAGTCATGCATTGTCTAGTACCAAGCCTTGGAATTGGACTAACAAAGAAGAGATCATATTCCAGCAACTAAAAGAAGCCTTCCTAAATTCCGTCGTGTTGAAACACCCTAACCTGAAGAAACCTTTTTTCTTGAATGTCGATGCCTCAGATTACGCGATAGGCACAGAGATTTTCCAAGAAGATGATCAAGGAGAGAAAGGAGTGCTAGCATTTTTTAGTAAGACACTCAACTCAGCACAACGTCGATATTCTGTGACCGAAAAAGAGTTGTTGAGTATTGTGGAAGTATGTATTAAATACAGGACATTGTTGCTCGGCAATAAGATATTTATCAATACCGACCATAAAGCCTTAACATTTTTCAAAACAGCCAAATTAAATCACAACCGCTTATCTAGATGGTTTCTTGCGCTTCAAGAATACGATATTGAATTGACCCATCTGCCAGGAAAGAAAAATCAGACCGCCGACTTTCTATCCAGGGAAATAGATGCTACATATTGTCAAGATACCAACCTGAAATGTTTCGCCGTAAAGAGTGGAGAAAGCATACCATATCCCCCCAATATCCAACCACGAATTCACACTGCTGTATTAACCCCTGAAAGAATCCGCATCGCCCAATATGAAGACCCAAGACTGTCCCGGATCCGCGAATTGATGGAGGAAGGAGCTACTGAACCGCCCGATTACCTGCGACAGTACACCCACTACAAAGGATTTATGTTCCACCGACCGGCTAAAAATACTTACGACTGGCGCCTAATCATCCCCGCTAATATGGAAACAGATTTGATAAAAGAAGCTCACGAACGTATTGGACATTTTGGAACTATGAAGACCCTCCACCTACTAAAAGAAAGCTGTTATTTTAAAAGCATGCATAAAAAAGTGGCCAAAATAGTAAAAGCTTGCGATATATGCCAGAAAGCCAAATACCCGCGATACCATATCAGGGGCGAAATGAATCCCATTCTCCCTAGTGCACCATTGGAATTGATATCAGCGGATATATATGGTCCATTACCCATGGCACAATACGGAAAAAAATACATATTCGTGCTTACATGTGTTTTTTCAAAATATACAATGCTATTTCCCATAGGTAAATTGACCGGAGAAGTTTTGGCCCGATGCATAACGGAAAGATGGACAAGTGAAGTAGGAAAGCCTAAACGAATCCTATCTGACAACGCAACCTATTTTTGTAGCAAGCAGTGGAAAGAAATACTTCACCTGGCTAATATTAAATGGTCGAGGACATCTCTTTACAACCCCAGCGCTAATCCAGTAGATTGACGTATGGCAGAGATCTCTCGTTTTATGCGGACTTACTGTAACGAAAAACACCAACAATGGGTTAGATATATACCATTTTTAGAAGAGTGTTATAATAATAGTCTAAATGAAAGCACCAGTCGTACGCCTTACAAAATCATGTTCGGTAAAAGAAACACTACATTTATCGAGAAATTAATTGATTTTCCAAGCTCAGAAGTGAACAAGCTAACAAATCCTAATATCCATCATCTAGTCAGATTGAAGCTAGAGCAAAAGGCAAGTAGTAGAAAGAGATTCCACGACCGAGCATACAAAATATTTTCATATAATATTGGAGATGAAGTTTTAGTAAAGAGCCACAGATTATCAAATGCTTTGGAGAAAGTAACTCGTAAATTCTTTTTAATTTATTCAGGGCCATTCACTATCGTAGCCATATCGCATCACAACACAGTCCAGTTGCAAGAGAATGAGAATACGCATGTTGTTTGGTGGGAAAATGTAGCCAATATTAAACCATATCACAGAATTTGAAATAAATATGATAAGTAATCAAGGAAAACACCACTATCAAACGAATTACTGACCTATCATGACAAACTTAACATTGAGTTGGACCGCATGGCAATAATCCGATGTTTTTATTTCTCCCAACTGTCCAAAGCCTGCAACAAGCAAAAGAATAATTTTTAATTATGTAATTAAATAATATACATCAGATAAAAAAGGACACAAGCGGGGATAGTGTATTTAAAATTTGTTAATTACCTTTAAAAGGAAAAAATGTAGCAGTTAGGTTAACTATGAGATCCGATAGCAAATTCTGACGTAGCAGTATGAAATGTAGAACAAGTAGTCAGCTGGCCAAAGCCACCCAAATCAAATAAATGTAACGTCTGTTAAACACATGATTATGAAAGCAGTATTGTAACCCAAAAATGTTATTCATTACTGTTATTTATTGTATTTATCAATGTTAATATATTTATTTATATGTTTTATATTTATTACCGTTAGTTATGCCATGTTGTTACCGAAAAAACCCCAAAATGAATGCTAGTTACCTAAAGCCAAAAAATCATTAGCAAAAGAAAAGAATTGTACCTGATGTATAGAAAATTATTCATATTAAGACCTAGGAATTACAATAAAATATAAGCCCCAGAAAATTTGTACATCAAAATTATTGTTTGAAAGGAATCAATCATGAGAGAATCAAGAAATGTGTGTAGTTAGGTTGGCGGCCTTGCGAGCGGCAAATTTAAAAATACTATGTTCTAAGTGTTGTAAGGAGGAATGTGTCTAGGAGATTATATTTATGATATTTTTTGTGTTGATAAGGAGAATTTAAAAGGTCTAAGGGAGGCGCAGCAGATAGATCTGCGAACTATGATAAAAATTTGAGAGTATATTTTGTAGACAAAGTATGGAATATATTGATGTATTAAAGGGTGGATTTTCATTAAAAACATTGTGATTCTCAAATATTTTGAATTCAAATCCAGGGGGCGCATGTAACATATTGAAATTCAGATACATATAAAAATCCATAGCTGAAAATTAATAGGTCTGAGTAAAGTAACTGGCTAATATCGCCAAAGAGATAACATAAAGATTAGATAACATCAGCTTGTTCTGGCTAAACTGTACAACAGCCTAAAAGGAATTGAAATAATTTTTTGCTAATATATAATATTATATAAAATATTTAAGATTGAGGTTAGGCATAAACATTTAGTGATCGGCGACCTAATGATCGACCGAGTCATGCAATGTAGAATCTGACCAAGCACCTTGGCAGAAATCTATTGCGGCAAAACGGTATGCAATTTGAGGAACAAAAGGTCACGTGGCTAACTATTATGATGCATGAAACAAATAGTAATATATAGAAAATTAACTAGCATGTAGAGGGCATATTTAAAAAACCTAATAAAAATAATTAAATGTATCCAGGAAATAGGAGGTTACCAAGTGCATGAATACTGAAACAATTTGCATGCACCAATCACATAATGGCAGTTGATAGGCGGCAATAGTATGCCAATTCAAAAATATTTATATATATTTCTACAAATGATTGGGATTTATATAAAATTGTTGTATAGTCTATGTTATGGATATGGCCCGAAGGCAAAGAAATTATTAAATTATAATTATTACATACCACATAAGTAATAATTTAATATTTTAGTACGGTCTATTTGAACCTTTAATGGCCGAGGACTAGGATATTCAAATTTTATGTAGATTTGGAAGTCGGAAATGAGAATTGTAAAATTGAGAAAGGAGAACCAACACTCGCCTGCCAAATGCCACCATGAGAGGTCCCTAGATATTATAGAGCGTAATACCTTGCTATAACTTGTAAAAAGCAAAAGTTAGTTTGAATTATTAAATTTCTTATAAGACTTTGTGATGCTCTTATAAAGCAGAAGTCATTTTCATTTTTAAATAATTTTGTAACCCCTTGGAAGAGAAGACTCCGGCTACCATAGTCCAGGACCACCAGGAGTTGGATCGACATCAGCGGCTCATGAGAAGATTTCGACACGTGAGTGAGAAATATTGAATTAGTGACGGGCGGCCTCAGTGCTTCGAAATTACATAGTAATCAAAGCTAGCTCGTTGAAAGGGTTTTCTTATAAATTAAGAATTTTAATAAAAAATACTTGCGCAAGTAAATATGGTATTAAAGGTATTTTATTAGAGGAGTAATGAGTCAGTCCATTTCAGAAATTCTAATAAATCAAAGAAGTATAAAATCTAGGCTGTTAATACATATTCATATGATCTTTAATTTTTGCAATATAATTTGCGATAGTTTGTTGTAGCTCTGATTCACTAGATGAATTGCTCTACTTATTCCATCAGGTGCCGAATCTTGCACCCTGAGATAAAATATATATTCATTACAAAGAAATCTATTAGATACTAGAGAATTTAATATATATATATATTTGGATTATTGGTTGCCAATTTATCAAGTTGATTTTAAGGAACCTATTTTTAATAGAATTGTCCAAGTCGACAAGTATTGGCAAGCTTATATCGCAGCTACATACAAAAGGATGCATATGATTAAAAGATAAAAGCACATTGTAACGTTTCGTGCTATAAATTTAGAGAATATTATTTAGCCTGTGATAGTTTACTGATTTCGATTATTGTTCTATTTTTATATTATATATTTTTATCGCTCTTTATATTTTTGCCTTGATCTATTTTTTGCAATATTTGTTAATATATGTATCAATTGTTTATGGTGTGCAATTTATTTTAATTTCTCAACACTATAGGATAAGTACCATATATATATATATATATATATATATATATATATATATATATATATATATATATATATATATATTTTAATGAATTACAAGAATTATAGGGAAGCTCATACCTGGGCCTATAAAGATTTTTATGACTGTATCCTATTAAAAACCACGACCTAATTTTTATAATTATATCAAAATATTTCATGCTCTACCGACTGATGCCAAGCAGGAGGCTAATCGTTATTTAAATATATAAAATAACGTGATAAATATTAAGGTAGAAGGATAGTCATAGGGGCATGGATACATTAGTGAATTTGCATGAACCAATCAAATCACAGTAATTGATGGGCGGCAATAGAGAGCCGATTCAAATGTATATATAAATATTTTTATAAATGATAAGAATTTATAAATTATCACTACTCAGTTAATGTATCGGATATGGTCCGAGTAATTATAGAATGTTATACCTAAGATATAGGTAATAATTTAGTAGATAGGCACGGACTATTTGATCCTTTTAATGGTGTAGTAGTGGAATATTCAAATGTATG
>NC_052509.1:33743083-33835583 GCF_014356525.2 Nilaparvata lugens
GGATAATGGAGGGAATGGTTGAGGGAAGGAATATGAGAGGAAGACCTAGGCTGGAGTATATGAAACAATTGCTACGGGATATGAGATGTGGATCATACTACGAGCTGAAGCGGAAAGCGGACGACAGAAAAGCATGGAGAGCTGCTGCCAACCAGCCCTACGGCTGTTAACCCAAGAGAGAGAGAGAAGATAATAATGTTGATGATCGCTACTGTTTCAATTTCAATCATGTTTGACATTTTACTTTCCTTGCCCTATAGTGTGTGTGTGTGTGTGTGTGTGTGTGTGTGTGTGTGTGTGTGTGTGTGTGTGTGTGTGTGTGTGTGTGTGTGTGTGTGTGTGTGTGTGTATCAGGCTTCAGATGCAATTTAAACAAAAACAAAAAGACTGTTGGCAACGGTTGATTCTATTAAATTATTCACTATGAAGAGATAGCAGATCTCGTGTGTATCCAGCGTTATTGTCCTGTCACCAGCTGGCTCAGATCTTTGTTTATAAGTAGACTTTAGATGCGCGGGAACACTAGCGTCAGGTGATCAATTTTCATAACGGCAAGGAAAGTTCTGTGAGTGCGCCACACAAGATTTTTACTTTCCTTGCCCTATTACCATAGGTAAGGTAAGTATTGCTTTCCAAAAAAATTTAAGGTACCCTAATCTCATTTTTTCTATACGTTTCAAGGTCCCCTGAGTCCAAAGACATGATCCTTGGGTATTGGTCTGTATGTGTGTGTGTGTGTGTGTGTGTGTGTGTGTGTGTGTGTGGTGTGGTGTGTGTGTGTGTGTGTGGGTGTGTGTGTGTGTGTGTGTGTGTGGTGTGTGTGTGTGTGTGTGTGTGGGTGTGTGTGTGTGTGTGTGTGTGTGTGGTGTGTGTGTGTGGTGTGGTGTGTGTGTGTGTGTGGTGTGTGGTGTGTGTGGTGTGGTGTGTGTGTGGTGGTGTGTGTGTGTGTGTGTTGTGTGTGTGTGTGTGTGTGTGTTGTGTGTGTGTGGTGGTGTGTGTGTGTGTGTGTGGTGGTGTGTGTGGTGTGTGTGGTGTGTGTGTGTGTTGTGTGTGTGTGTGTGTGTTGTGTGTGTGTGTGTGTGTGTGTGGTGTGTGTGTGTATGAGTGTATGTGCGTCTGTGTACACGATATCTCATCTCCCAATCAACGGATTGATTTGAAATTTGGAATTCAAGGTCCTTACACTATAAGGATCCGACACGAACAATTTTGATAAAATGCGATTCAAGATGGCGGCTAAAATGGCAAAAATTTTGTCAAAATCAGGGTTTTTCGCGATTTTCTCTAAAATGGCTCTAACGATTTTGATCAAATTTATACCTTAGATAGTCATTGATAAGCTATATCAACTGCCGCACAAGTCCCATATCTGTAAAAATTTCAGGAGCTCCGCCCCATCTATGCAAAGTTTGATTTTAGATTCTCAATTATCAGGCTTCAGATACAATTTAAACAAAAAGACTGTAGGCAACTGTTAATTCTATTAAAAAATCATTCACTATGGAGAGATAGCAGACCTCGTGTGTTTCGAGCGTTATTGTCCTGTCACCAGCTGGCTCAGATCTTTGAAAAGTAGTACACTTGAGATGCGCGGGAACACTAGCGTCTGGTGATCAATTTTCATAACGGCAAGGAAAGTTGTGTGAGTGCGCCACACCAGATTTTTTCAAATGGGAATGGGAATGAATCATCTGATACATGATTTCGATACAGAATTTTCAAAGGAAAATTAATGGCGAAACCCGCTAATCGATATCTCAAAGCGGTTCAATGGTCTCAGCTTTTGAAGGTACTAATAAATGATACAAAAATGAAATGAATACGGTACCCATTATACATTGAATAATCAAGTGCTCAATGTACCTTGAATACATTAAATTCTTGAAATGAATGGAAAAATTACAGAAATAACAAGCAAATAATTCCAGCTACTGATTCATAAATATAAATCAAAACAAATTTTTTTCTCATGCACTTTCAATGTTTTTTTTATATCCTGAAAAATGATGAAGGGTAGGTCACTTTGCTATCCAACGAACTTGACCGGTAAAAGGTTCGAGGATTTCGTGTTCAAAATTTGAAGCTGATTAAACAATTCTCTCTAAAGCTCTTGTCGTACAAACATACAGAAAACGACGTGCTCTAGTAAGTCAAAAGTGAGAACTTCGCTAACGCTCGTTCAAAAAATCAATTTGAATATGTTTATTCCCTCCCCCCTGCCATCACTCCACCACTTTCAAACATTCCACGCGTTTCTTTTGTTCAAAAACAAAAAATAGGGAATAGTCACCAATTTGACCGTAGAAATTCTGGAGATGGTTAGACGTTGTTTCCCACAATTCGAAAAACTGGCGCCGTCAATGTCCACAGCAGACAACCCATCTTTGTCACACAACTCTGAATCGAACCAATTACATGAGTCGTTGTCTGCTGTGCAGCAAGAAAGTGGAAAATAACAGACGGACATCGAGGCAGAGAACAATAGCGGCAGGAGTGCAACAGAATGTACACAAACCTATATCACCTGTTCAGTAAAGTACACCTAATGCAATCGAACAATAGACTTTGAAAACACTTGAATTCGGATGATATACAATTATGCTAAATTACACAAAAATATGTAAATTGATGTGGTGTGTTATTTTCTCTTATCATCTCGATAAACAGACTGTCAGCCGATGACAACTTACTTTGGAAGATAAACATGATGGAGCCTCTCCATTGGCTGGGAAGCACATCTCCATGTTTCACTTATTCCACAAATTCATGTAGAAGGAAACAATCTTTTAAACTTGTCAATTCGAATACAAAGAAATTGATAATAAGGCCGAGTATAAACAGTAGACAGTAGCACTGAGTATTTCCTAAATCCGTATTGTACTGGAGTATTTCCAGTTGAGAACTAACGCCAAGAAGTATTCCCTCATTTCGTGACAGTGGACAATTAAAGAACTCGAAGAATATTGCATTCATCATGGAAGTATATCATGTTAAATTTAATAAGAACTAATAAATAAAGAACATAACGTTTCCTACGGAAACTCTTGCCTTTGATACGTTGTGAGGTATATAGAAGTCAAAAATATTCTATCTCTATTAATATTATGGCAATCAGGATGCAGTTCAACAAGGCAATATTCAATATTCAATTAGGAATGCAAAACATTTTTCGCAGCAATGTTCACAGCATTGAAAACTCACAAGGTTTCAAAATAAACACTCTATAAGTTATATACTAGATTCTATGGATTCTAGTACTATAATACTTAGATTCTATGGATTCTATCCATACAACACTCAAGCTTTGTTGAATAAAAAAATCAACATATCTGAAAATTTAGAAAAATTTATTGTTGAAGGAAAAACTGCTGAAAAAGCTCCAACCAGCCGGGTTTGTTGACGTGTGTATCGGGGGCCGCAAAAGCCGCTGAGCTACAAGTATACAATACACTTCCACTGGCAAATTTAAAGCGTTAAAAATTTATGAGAATTTGAGGCCAGTTTAACGGCTTTTGGTGGAGGTGAAGAAGTAGATGAAGCATGAAGAAGGAGAGCTAAAGTCTAGTCAGAAGCCATCGATGATCATTTAATGGGCTAGTTTGAAGTCCATAACGTGACTACAGAATAATATACGCGTGTTTATTATATTTGCCTATATCTGTATTACATTTTTATATGTTCGCATTCATGCATATATATTCGGGTTTATGTATGAGTATGCGCGTGCTTGTGTCATCGTGGCTCTCGGGTTGGGTTGAAGCCTCCACTATTAACTTAGTAATATTTACATTTTGACTTATTAAGTTCTTTCAAATCGTTTTGTCGGAGCGTGCCGGTTTCAAAAGTGGTCATGTATACGAGTGTTACATATATTTACAAATAATGTACATCTATACCTTGAACAGTTTAATATATATATTTACAAATAAATATAAATTATATACTTGAGGGAAGGGATGGAGATTGTGATCCTCGGGCAATTCTCAATACTCGACAGCAGAGCCGGCAAACTCACGTTGGTTTTAACGTTTGAAGCGGTTATTTATTATATTTACTGTACTGGCCAGTCGACAGTTTGTTGCTGCTTGCTCTTTTTGTTTTCGAAAACGTTTTCGAATCGGTCTGTCGCCGCTGTGTGCCACATAAAAATGTTCTCCAACTATAAACCTTTTCAAATGTTGCAAGTTATCACTGTGCAGTACTTACTTTGTTCTGATGGTGGGAGGAGGTTGTTTTTCATTAGTGAATTTGCTGTACAGTTTCACTTTCTTGCTGGTCCTTGCTAAAAGTGTGTTAACAAAATATTCAAAAACTTATTCTGTGATGTATTCACAAAATGAACACCCTCCACTTCGTATTTCAATCAGCGTTTCTAAAAATCTTCAGAGTCTCTGATATCTTGTTGTGAGAAGAGTATTTTCATATTAATAGAATATCAAGGCGGGTTGAACTGTACAACAGGAAGCGTCTCAAAAAGAAACAGCCGACTGATTGCAGTCAAAAGAAGGGTTGGTGAGGGTGAGAAGAAATATAAAAAATCCACCAAGTGAAGCTCTGGAAATTGGATGATTAGATTATTAAGAAACCGATGATGATAGAAGAGGTTGGGAGGGATGATAATGAAGATGAAGCAGAGGGAGAGTTCCAAGTAGAATTTAGAAAAAAGAAAATTCCCTGTCTCCATATTCATTAGAATACTTCAAAGTGAGTGATAGCTGGAGGATATAAAAAGTGGGACGGAGAAGTAGGGGTGAGGAAGTGGGAGAGACAGAGGAAGGGAAAGTAGCGCAAATTTAGAAATGGAATCCTCAACGGCGTTTTTTTTCTTACTGTAGAAAACAGGCCGATAAAAATGGAGGATATTCGTTCGTTCTTGGCTTTTGAATCCACGAGTAGGTTTGATAAGATTGAAGGTAATTCTCATGAAAGGACAGATCAGGGGAAAAATGAGAGATAGTGCAAGTGAGAAGTGTAGATGGAGAAAAAGGAAGAATGAAATAGAAAATGGAGAGGAAGTTCTTTGGAAAAAAGCTGTCTTGCTGCACGGAGATTACAGCATTCGCGTTTTCCAGCAGCTCTCGAAACGGTGCTGGAGAATTTCCTTAACACTTTTCTCTTCCATGTCCCCCTTCTCTATCTCTCTCCTTCAGACATCTTCCTTTTCTACTTGGGCGCACACCCTCTCTCGTCATTCGATTTGACTGGCATACAAACTAACCCGGCGTTGCTGACTCAAATATTTTTCACACTGGCTGCATCTATTTTCTTTGTGTTGTATGATAGCACAATAATTGGTCTCTAATTTTGTTGGTAGGTTTTCGATCTATTTATATCAACATGATAAGCTGAATATAAAATTGAAACTGTATCATTCATAACTATTATAGCATTCATAAAATTGTTTTCAATTATCATGATTTTTTACATGATAGAATTTCTGAGCTATTAGCTATTTGGCTTTAGTGACCCAAGCTCAGGTGGAAGTAAATGCTGATATTGCTCTCCTCAACTTTTATTAAAATTTTATTCATGATATTCATTTTATTTCAATTTTCAATATACTGTATTTTCCAAGCTTCCAAATTGTATTTTCATTTTTGTCAAGGTATTATTCACAAAAATAATAATACATTATTTTTGAAAATATTTCTAATTCACAAAGGAGGTAAGTTGGGATGGAAGAGGAAATTAAACCTTTGCGCTCTTATTGCAGTATAGCTGGATACTGCATTTCTCACTACAGCTCTGAACATAGAAGACGGGTGCCTGCGCGTCAGTTCTCATATCCATCGCTGGCTACCCTTTTTTCCTGCTACAGCTCTCTTCAGAATTTTCATAGTTTGCCGTAAAGCTCTGGCACTTGCACAGTAGGAACTCTCAAAATCTATCAAACTGCAGTATTTGGTATTTAAATATCAAATTGTTATGTTTAATACTTACAAAGCTCAATTTTACTTCATCGTATTGTTCATTTCATCTATTCCATTTTTTTGATAAACCAATACAAAAATCCCTATTTTTATTAAATACCTCTTATATAAGCTCATACAAAATTTTCATTTTCTGGATTAAAAAGGTGTTTATAATAGTTTTATAAATGAATTTTTCTGATTGATAAATCATTATTTATTCAAATTGCACATATTTTATAAAAATCTTCAATAATAGAGGTCGATTTGCATTAAAAAAAAAGCCTCATAGTTCTTCCTCAAATCATCACTTGCTCAATTTCATCACTCTTATTTGGTAGCTATTAGCACTCTAAAATAGTCTCAAAGAAAAATAATATATTTTCTAGTGACTAGTCAGTGATTGAGTAAATGAATCAATCTCTGCTACATAAAAGAATAATTCACTACTTTTTGTTGGGAAAATTGTGTGTTTGTTTGAACTAAAGTAGGCATTGCAGTAATCTGTGCTACTGCACAACTTAGAACAGCTATTATGTTTGCTCAATCTTTCAGTTTTTATTTTTAATCGCTAAATTAATAAAATAATATCATTAATATGAAAAACATACGTTTATTTGCAATTATGTCGAACAATGGTTATCATGAGCTGGAAAAAAGCCTTTTTTCAAACACATTAACAACATTTTACAACGAAAGAAGTGATTGTATTGATTTATGTAGTTGTTCTGAACAAAAATCACAGTTGAAGTCATCTGTCCCTTTCTTTTACATGTGCATAAAAAGAAAATTGATTTTTACTATCCGAATCACTCTAAGGATACCTATGTAATAGTCTTCATAGTATCTATCTATACTTATAAAATTCTTATCTCACTGACTCACTGATCACGATTTCTGGAAAACTACTGGATGGATTGCAACAAAACTTGGAATATAGCTTCCTTATACGTCCTAGGTGCTCACTAAGAAATCTTTTGGCGTTATTTCAACTCTAAGGGTGGTTTTTAAGGATTGGAAGTTCGTCTTTTAGCATGTATATTCTTTTTCTCCCAATCTGTTAATTATAATAGAAATGTCCATATTATATGTTACTATAGAACTATAATCTCGAGAGAGTACCTCTTCGAAACAGTTGTTAACTAGCAACTAAATTAATAATTTTGTCAGGTTGGCACCAAGTTGAAGCACTAAATAAAATGCATTTATCGAGATAAATTGATTGGGCACTGCTGCTTCAATGAGAACTATTCCTGGGAGTATGGATAATTTTTATTTTTCATAAAACAAACTTTTATGATGGTAGTTGCTTCAATTGATCTTATTCTATCAAGACTAATTTTGATAGTATATCTGACAGATCATGAGAACAGCTTAAACAATTTCGATGAAATTTTAATAATTCAGTATGATATAATGGAGGGCATTTTTAAAACTTCAGAAGTGTCCGTTGTTGACTCTGTTTGCAAAGAATTTATTGGAACGGCCAAATAGCTGTTGTTGCTTTTCATAATGTAAAAATATCTTCCATAGAATAAGGCGCTTTTCCCCATGAATCAATTAATTATTCTCAAACATTGATTGTTGAACATTGAGATTCTCAAAAATTGAGAAAATAGAAGGTAGCTTTCGAAAAAATATTGGAGAATATGCATAACAGTTCGTTGACTGTCAGTATTCCTCATTAATAGCATCAATGCTCCTCATTCAAACAATGCTGACACATTGATGTGAATCTTTCTATATTTTGGTTACTTTAGGTCAGAATGATGAAGATAATAATGTTGATGATCGCTACTGTTTCAATTTCAATCATGTTTGACATTTAACTTTCCTTGCCCTATTACCATAGGTAAGGAAAGTATTGCTTTCCGAAAAAAATTAAGGTACCCAAATTTCTAAATTTCTATACGTTTCAAGGTCCCCTGAGTCCAAAAAAGTGGTTTTTGGGTATTGGTATTGGTCTGTATGTATGTATGTGTGTGTGTGTGTGTGTGTGTGTGTGTGTGTGTGTGTGTGTGTGTGTGTGTGTGTTGTGTGTGTGTGTGTGTGTGTGTGTGTGGTGTGTGTGTGTGTGTGTGTGTGTGGTGTGTGTGTGTGGTGTGTTGTGTGTGTGTGTGTGTGTGTGTGGTGGTGTGTGTGTGTGTTGTGTGTGTGTGTGGGTGTGTGGTGTGTGTGTGTGTGTGTTGTGTGTGTGTGTGTGTGGTGTGTGTGTGTGTGTGTGTGTGTGGTGTGTGTGTGTGTGTGTGTGTGTGTGTGTGTGTGTGTGTGGTGTGTGGTGTGTGTGTGTGTGTGTGTGTGTGTGTGTGTGTGTGTGTGTATGTGCGTCTGTGTACACGATATCTCATCTCCCAAATAACGGAATGACTTGAAATTTGGAACTTAAGGTCCTCAAGATATAAGTATCCGACACGAACAATTTCGATCTGATGCAATTCAAAATGGCGGCTGAAATGATTTTCTCGAAAACGGCTCCAACGATTTTGATCAAATTCATACCTAAAATAGTCATTGATAAGCTCTATCAACTGCCGCAAGTCTCATATCTGTAATAATTCCAGGAGCTCCGCCCCATCTATGCAAAGTTTGATTTTAGATTCCCAATTGTCAGGCTTCAGATACAATTTGAACAAAAAATTCTGGATGAAAAAGATTTAGCATGAAAATCTCTACAATTAATGGCCAGTAACATTTTCATGTAAAATTTAAAATAAGCTCGAAATTCGAGAAAATGTTTTTATTTCAATTTCAAACTGTTGGCAACTGTTGATTCTATTAAATCATTCACTATGAAGAGATAGCAGACCTCGTGTGTCTCCAGCGTTATAGTCCTGTCACCAGCTGGCTTGAATCTTTGAATAGTAGACTTGAGATGCGCGGGAACACTAGCGTCAGGTGATAAATTTTCATAACGGCAAGGAAAGTTCTGTGAGTGCGCCACACAAGATTTTTACTTTCCTTGCCCTATTACCATAGGTAAGGTAAGTATTGCTTTCCAAAAAAATTTAAGGTACCCTAATCTCATTTTTTCTATACGTTTCAAGGTCCCCTGAGTCCAAAGACATGATTCTTGGGTATTGGTCTGTATGTGTGTGTGTGCGCCACAACTTGTGAGTGCGCCACACCAGATTTTTTACTTTTGATGCCAGCTGTTATTATTATGTAAAATAAGCTCTCATTTAATGGAATCATAATTATTGAAGTCTACTAAGAAAGCAATTTCTGTTTGAATATGTGTGTTTGTGGATATGTATGTATGTCGGACGGATCTCGAACACGGCTCTAACGATTTTGATTAAATCAGGAATATAGTGTTTGCGACAAAAAACATTATTTTAGAACAGGTCTCAACTCTGGGAAGATTCGCTGACGTTCCTTGAGAAAGTATTATTGGCTCGAGTAGCAGCTGATCAGAAAAAATCTGGTGTGGCGCACTCACACAACTTTCCTTGCCGTTATGAAAATTGATCACCTAGACGCGCATCTCAAGTCTACTTATAAACAAGTCTACTTAAATGATTAAATCTGTTGTGTTTTTCTGGCTCTAAATTTTGTCAAATTACGTAAAAATGTTCCAATTAATGGTGATTTGAGTGTGATATTTTTGGTTTTTATTCTGTTTTTAATCGTCAAAATTTAAAATTCTTGGTTTTCGTTGTTTTTTAATGAAAATGAAATAAATTTTAGGAAAGTAAAACCATAACCCTATTTCGGACATTTAAAATGTTATTTAAATTTAGGAGAGAAATAGTACAAGGAGTATCCTTAGTTTTTCTCTCCTAATCAGTGCTACTTTGTAAAAATAATAGATAAATAAAATAAAAAATAAAAATAAAGATCTCAGAAAGCTGGTGACAGAACAATAACGCTGGTGATATACGAGGTCTGCTATCTCTTCATAGTGAATCATTTAATATAACCAACAGTTGCCAACAGTTTGCGATTGGATAATCACATTTTCTCGAATTCCATGCTTATTTTTAATTTTAGGTAACTATTTAATCAATGACTATTTTAGGTATGAATTTAATCAAAATCGTTGGAGCAGTTTTTGAGAAAATCGCGAAAACCCCTGTTTTTGACTACATTTTCGCCATTTCAGCCGCCATCTTAAATTACATTTGATCGAAATTGTTCGTGTTGGATCCTTATACGGGAAGGACCTCAAGTTCCAAATTTCAAGTCATTCCGTTAATTGAGAGATGAGATATCGTGTACACAGACGCACATACACTCATACACACACACACACACACACACACACACACACATACACACACACACACACACACACACACACACACACACACACACACACACACACACACACACACACACACACACACACACACACACACACACACACACACCACACACACACACACCACACACACACACACACACACACACACACACACACACACACACACACACACACACACACACACACACACACACACACACACACACACACACACACACACACACACACACACACACACACACACACACACACACACACACACACACACACACACACACACACACACACACACACACACACACACACACATTGAAACGTATAGAAATTTGAAAATTGGTGTACCTTATTTTTTCGGAAAGCAATACTTTCCTTACCTATGGTAATAGGGCAAGGATAGTAAAAGTTTTCCATAGTCTGTTGAAATCCTAAGAGATTGTGAGCAAATGAAAAAGATCATAATAACTGTAGTTCAGTTACCAAATTCGGTGACCTTATTTTAAAACATTGCAGTATTCATGGGACATCTGGAAGAATAGGTACAGAAAGTGACCCTATGATATCAAAATAAATTTAAAATCGATCTCCCCAAACATATGGGTGTTGAATTGATGTTCATTGTGAGGTGATAGAAATGCGACTAATTTCTCCAGCTTCTGTTGTATTGGTTCTTCTGTTGATCATGTTTTTACGCAGCCATGGCCTTGAGAGAGCCAGTTGCACTGTCTGTTAATTCATAATCCGGATTAAATACCACGAGAACCAATCAGAGAAGCTGAATCTATTAAAAAAATCCTGCTCTGATTAATTCTCATGAAATTTAATCTTGATTGAAATTGAACAGGCTTTTGTGCTAATGGGCCTGATATTTTCGTGTTTCAAAATTAGCTAAAAACTAAATCGATAAAAAAACATGATATTCCATCATCTGCTCCTATTTCCTTCCATGATGTCATCACATGACACATGACAAATCTATTGAAAATAGATTACAAGTAAAAAATAAAGTTGTCAATTCACATAGAAATTAAATTGAGTTACATGTTAGTTCACATCCAAATTTTCTTCCCTAATCTTCTGTTCAAGCTAAGATCATAGAAAGAAATCATATAATGGTAGTTAATAAACAAAGTGATTGAGTAAATTCTATTCAGATCAAATTACTTCAAATTCACATTAAATTGATCCCACTTTAATATTTATGATAGTAAAGTTTAGGACATGAGAAATCAGCCACAATAAATGTTATACTAACTATTATGAATGGACTCTTATGTATGAATGGACTTCCATGTAAGAAAGAATCAGTGGATTGACTGCTTTCACATTTTTGGATGAGTGAAACGAAAAGTAAGCGACAGGCTATGCCAAAAATTCCAGAATAAGCAAGAGATCCATGTATACCATCACCAGGGTCATCGAATTCCGAATCAACTCAATTTGGAATTTATTCTTAAACTGCATCAAGCAAAATAAAAAATAACATGATCATTGCTAATTTGATAACTGTCAACGGGAAATATTAATCGCCATTGAATAAAGTCGAGGTTGACTTTCAAGCCCCGCCCAATATTCTACCAAATTTGCTGCAATCGGACTAATATTCTACAGAACACTTCCAATGATCTACAGAACAATTCGAATGATCTGGCTCAATAATTTTCATGCCAAGTTGTGGCCCAATCTCAAAAACTATTACAATCTTGATAGAATTAGATTATAAATGTTTCACAAAAATAATATTATCTTTTAATTCCCGTAGCGAAGCACAGGTGCCCTGCTAGTCATCCATAAAAACGTAGGGTGATACAACGATCTTTAAATACATCGATGTTTACTGTTCTATGTTTTCCACTTATCGATGTTTGAGATGAAAATACATCGATGTTTTGTCTTTCGATACCCATCCCTAATTTTTAAGTTTCAGAACAACATTATAGACTGGGAGGAGAACTGCTATATTATGATGTTAAATAACTGAATTACTCCTTCAATGATTTTCTTTATGAAATAAAATAACTTTTTTTTGCTGAGGGTGATGCCCACATGAGCTCTAGATTTGTGCTTGGGTAAAGGGGAAAATGTTGATGAAAGATGAGTGGACCTACAGTTTTAGTGGGTTTTGAACTACCAGGAAGCGATTTTTCAAGTCATGGACAAGTTCAGAGGAGTTGAGTCAAGTGGCTTTCACCAACGGGGAAGTAGCAGGCGCATGATAACAATTATCTCAACTCATATTAACTTATATCTAAGCGATATAATAATATAATAGCTCACCAGCGCGACCACTGTGTCAAACCGCTTTTAATATTTTCATATATTTCCGGTTTCACAATTCCTCACTATATGAAACCTCACAACCATTCTTTATCTTCTCTAAAATACACTTTCGCAATTATTCACGTTGATAATCAAATACATGTATCAATCATATGCCTCAAACAGCCTATTTACAACCAAGAAACAGTTTATTTACCGTGCAGCCATGTATTTGGCACTCAATAACTTATTTTTGTTCTCTAAACATCAAAAACAAACTGTATAACACTTTTTAGACGTCAGAAGTCGTAATAATATAATAACAACCATCTCTTCCCAATAAACATCTCATTTTTACAACTCCTAACTTTCAAAATCCAGAGGTAGGAAACTGAGCTGACAAGTGGAAGAACGTATGAAATGGAATCATAGAAAAGTTCAGTGATGAATTAGTATGAAAGGAATGAGAAGTTTCAGAAGTTGGAGTTGAACAGAGCGCTCATGCTTTCCTCAACCAACAGCCCCTGCAAGTTTTCTGCTTGTAATGCGATTCATGCTGAATCTTGTTTAAGAGCCAAGCAAATACTGCTGAAGAAGAATCTTCCCTCGTACAAAAAAAAGTTTCCACGAGGAGTTTTCTCATTTTTGTGCACTGGTGGAATAGAAGTTCTGTGGCGAGACTGAAATAATCATTCAGAATCACTTATAATATTCATACTTGGAATTTCTCTTTTTATAACTTTAATGTTTGTAGTTCATCAACTGAACATGAATTTCGGATGGATCCCACTCATACAATTATCATTTATAGAGTAGTCACAATCTAAAAAGACCCCTAACCACTCAGACTTTAGGCCTATCGTAGATTGAGAAACAACGACAGCAGCAGGGAGGGGCAGCTAACTTTCAGCAGCAGATTGAATATAAGGATATAATCATGGATATATCTTGAATTTCTACGTGAATATTATTTTTAGACTAGTGACCCCCTGAGTTGAAGAACTCGTTCATGAACTTTTGTATTGATCTTTGAAATTCACAACTCATAATTATATAGAGTTGGTGAAAATTATGGAAACAAATTATTATTCATTCTAAAAGAATAGTTTGACAGTAGGTTCCATTGGGAATTCTATTAAAATTGGGAAAAACTACTTTTCTGATGTCGCTTTTAAATTCTTGTCCGCCATCTTGGATTCGTCATATGAATTCATCTGAAAGATTTCATTCTTCATTCTTCTGAATGGGAAGGTGGCCATGTGATAGATGATTCCGATACAGAATTTCAAAAGAAAATGAATTATGGAAATTGCACATCGATATCTCAAACCGTTTCAGATATATTCACATTTAGAGATTCTAATATATCATACAAAAATTTAAAAAAAATGAGTAGATCCACATTGGTAATCTAAAGAGATCTTTAGAGATCACCTTCCAACTTCACTTTTTCAAGTGTAACTGAACACTAATAGTAACTTCTAAACAACGTTAGTAGACAGTTACTGTCTACTAACTTTGACTTCTACATATATTTAACACTTTGAACAAAAAAATAACTTCCGTAATTTTAATATACTATTCATTTATTCCATTTCTGTAAGATTTATTAGTATATTTATGTGAATATCTTCGAAGTGGTTTAAGCTATCGATATGCGATTCCTACCATTTATTTTCTCTTGAAATTCTGTTTTTCAAATTTGTATAATGTATCATATGACAACCTTCCCATTAAAAAATGAAGTTAAATTTAATAATAATAATAATAAATAAAGCCTCTATTTTTGTCCAAAACACACATAAGTTACAGTACTGAAATACTTCAAAATACTTTTGAAATCAATTTCATTTAAAACAATCAGAAGTCTTTTTTATGTTTTGTTTTGTTTTGGAAACTAAGCCCGTCACGGAGCATAGGCTTCCACCAGGTTGTTCCATCTCTGCCAATCTCTGGCTGCTACCATCCAGTTGATTCCTGCTACTCCGACGATAGTTAGATTATAACTTTCTATATACTCAGTTCAATGATTAATCAACATATAAAGCTAAATTGGTCTAATCAGTTGTTATTGTTTATTGTGTAATGTCTAAACTAGCTTTCTATCTTTCTATGTACTTAGTCCAATCCATTACCGATATCTTATTTACAATCCATTACTAAATTGGTCTAATCAGTTGTTATTGTTTGTTGTGAAATGTCTAATCTAGCTTTCCCTAATATTATCTTTCTATGAACTTAGTCCAATCTATTACTGATATCTTATTTGCAATCCATTACTAGATTGGTCTAATCAGTTGTTATTGTTTATTGTGTAATTTCTAATCTAGCTTCCCCCAATGTTATCAATATAACTGTTTCATATAAATACGGTATTAGAATCAATGTAAAGTAGTCTTAAGCAATATTCTGTATTATGTAGTTGTAGTGTACAGGCTCGGCCTGAATAAAGTCTTTTTCAAACGCACAGTGTGTTCCTGCACCCTTAACTGGTGCCCGAACTTCTGTAGATCTTCCTTGTGAAATTGCTCGTCTGAACGTTGTGTGCAAACATGACACATCGGTCAGTGTGTGTCTGGATTGTCATTATGCGGACGCACACCTTTGCGGTGTGGAAGCACCACGGCAGTGTGAAAACACGGCATGCAGTGTGAAAACATGGCACGCAGTGCGAAAGCACGGCACACAATGCGCAAGCACGGCACGCAGTGCGCAAGCACGGCATGCAGGGCGAAAGCCCGGCAAAGGTAGTGCGCGAGTTTGACCACAGCAGTGTGGAAACACTGCAGCCAGAATGCTAGCTCGTCCGAACGTTGTGTGCAAACATGACACATCGGTCAGTGTGTGTCTGGATTGTCATTACGCGGACGCACACCTTTGCGGTGCAGAAGCACCGCGGTAGTGTGAAAACATGGCACACAGTGCGAAAGCACGGCATGCAGTGCGAAAGCACGGCCCACAGTGCGCAAGCATGGCACGCAGTGCATGAGCATGGCTCGCAGGGCAAAAGCCCGGCTTTGTGTTCTGTGTTATCTCATTTATTTCCTTTTGAAAGTTACTATTCAATGTGCCGACCTTATTGTCCAACTCATCGAGTTTCTTCAATTTTCCTAATATCTGCACTATTTTTTCCTCAATATTAGTCATTGTGTGGTTGATTCAATTCCATGGCCAAAATACTGGGTGTCTATAAATGAATATCGGGGTTTTAACGCTTTATAAGATTTATTACATTATACTTACAGTTATTAATGATATGTCAAATGAAAGAGCAACTCAAACAGTTTTATATACAAGCTTACAAGTGTTCTATGTGAGCACCATTTGACACACGGCACACATCAAGTCTATAGCCGAGTTCTTCCCAAACGTTGATTAGTGTGTCTTCTGTAATTGTTGCAACAGCTGCTTCAATCCTCTTTCGTAATTCAAGGAGGTCAGCTGGTAACGGAGACACATACACACGATCCTTGATGAAACCCCAAAGGTAAAAATCGCATGGCGTTAGGTCGGGTGACCGTGGAGGCCACGCATAGCAAGCTCTGTCATTGGGCCCCTTGCGGCCAATCCAGCGGTCGGGTACAGTTACGTTCAACCAATCGCGTACTTCGTTATGCCAGTGAGGTGGCGCACCATCTTGCTGGAAAATGAAGTTCTCTAGTTCATATTTTTCTTATTATTGTTCATATTATTATCATTTATAACTGTAAGTATAATGTAATAAATCTTATAAAGCGTTAAAACCCCGATATTCATTTATAGACACCCGGTACAATGAAAATGACAAAAATTGACGAACGATATGGAATGAACAAACAAAGATTACAATACCGACACCTCTAAGGAGAATCTGATTTATCGTTGCTGTAAAAGTAGATAAGAAGCCGACACAGGTAGTTCAGGTGTTCAGATTCTTTTTCTTCTTCTTCCAACTTCGTACTCTGCTTTTGACTATTATTATTGTTGCTTTATCCTATTATTTCCCTGTATTGCCTGCGCGATAAATTTAGTATTTTAAGTTTGATGCAAGTTGATCAAATTGCATCTTCCTTACTTCAACGTGCGAATGTATCTTTCTCCTAATCGTTCAATTTAACCTACAAAACCGGTACTGGTACACTTTTGAGTGACTGAAATCCGGTACTAATTATCCAAAAAAGGTTATTCTCTGTACACTGGACACACTGCAATCTAGAATTAGTTTACCTGCTCAGAAAAAAAAACATGAACAACACTTTGTCACTCGAATCTTCGATTTTTCAGGAAATTAATACAGTGGATCAAAAATTTTGAAGCTACTGAAAAAAAGATCTTCAATGAAACTTACAGTCAAATAATTTTTGGAAAGAAATACTAAGCTGTTTCCATAATTTTCACCAACCCTGAAGGCCTTATGTGAATCTATAGAACATTAGAATCAAAATTAAAAATCTCTATGCTAATAATACTGACGTCTTAGCAACTGCTATCACAAGTAGTATAATTTAAGCTATTACAGACAGATAGACAGGCAGACATACATTAAAGCATGGGAGTCAGTAGACAGGGGAGACAGTAACGCAATTTAAAAGGTGTAAATTATTATGTTCTTCCAGCTGGAATCATGTGTCGGCGAATAGGGGTCTGTGTGATAGCTCCCAAATAGCACCAGCTGTTATCAATGAATGGAAAAATTGTAGAAATTACATGCAATTGATAATTCAACTGACTAAATATGATAAATCACAACAAATTTCCTCTTATTAGTCCAGGCAATAAACGCTCAAAAAAGAGTATAGAAAGAAAAGTTAGGAAGACAATTTTTGACCCCGCAGTTCTGTTTTGGGTAGTGAGGAGGTGAACATATCAAAAGTCAAAA
The DNA here is from genome assembly GCF_014356525.2 of Nilaparvata lugens. Lineage (NCBI taxonomy): Eukaryota > Metazoa > Arthropoda > Insecta > Hemiptera > Delphacidae > Nilaparvata > Nilaparvata lugens. The sequence goes on from NC_052509.1 coordinate 33,760,371, forward strand.
ATTGTGTTCAAAACATTTTCTCCAAATACCTTTGTCAAATGGTCTATCATATACTATTGAACGAGCAATTTCTGTTTAGATGTTTTTATCTTCTATACTTATAAAATTCTTATCTCACTGACTCACTGATCACGATTTCTGGAAAACTACTGGATGGATTGCAACAAAACTTAGAATATAGAGCTTCCTTATACGTCCTAGGTGCTCACTAAGAAATCTTTTGGCAATATTTCAACTCTAAGGGTGGTTTTTAAGGGTTTAAAGTTCGTCTTTTAGCATGTATATTCTTCTTCTCCCAATCTTTCAATCATAATTGAAATGTCCATATCATATGTCACTATAGAACTATAATCTAGAGAGAGTACCTATTAGGAACAGTTGATAACTGGCGACCAATTAATAATTTTGTCAGGTTGCCATTAAGTCGAGTTAACTTTGTTAGGTTGGCATCAAGTTGAAGAATTAATTCGAATGCATTTATCGAGAACAAATTGATTGGGCACTGCTGCTTCAATCAGAGCTATTCCTGGGAGTATAGATAATTTTTATTTTTCATAAAACAAACTTTTATGACGGGAGCTTTTTCTATCAATTGATCTTATTCTATTAAGACTAATTTTGTTTGTATATCTGACAGATCGCGTGAACAGCTTAAACAATTTCGATGAAATTTTAATTATTCAGTATGATGAATGAAGGGTATTTTTAAAACTTCAGAAGTGTCCGTTGTGGAATCTGTGTGCAGAGAATGAGGAAATTCGGCCAGAATTTAACTTGACGAAAGAAAGGGGTTATTTATTAAAACGGCCAAATAGCTGTTGTTGCTTTTCCTAATGTGAAAATACCTTCCATAGGAGTACGGCGCTTTTCCCATGAATCAATTATTCCCAAACATTAGTTGTGTTACCAAAGAAAATAGAAGGTAGCTTTCGATAAAAATATTGGAGAATATGCATCACAGTTCGTTGATATTCACTTGAAACTGTCAGTATACCTCATTAATAGCATCAAGGCTCCCCATTCAAATAATGCTGACACATTGATGTGAATCTTACTATAATTTGTTTACATTGGATCAGATGGGGATAAGATGATAGCTACTGTTTCGATTTCAAAATTATGATTGTCATTTTTGTTTTTTATGCCAGCTGTTTCGATTTCAATAATTATGTTTGACACTTTTCCATTGTTATTATTATGTGGAATAAGCTCTCATTAAATGAAATCATAATCATTGAAGTCAATTATACTAAGCGAACAATTTCTGTTTAAATATGTGTGTTTGCGGATATGTATGTATGTCTGACGGATCTCTTAAACGCCTCTAACATTTTTTTTATTTAATCAGGAATAGAGTACGTTTGCGAAAAAAAATTATTTTGGAACAGGTCTCAACTCTGGGAAAAATCGCTGAAGCTCTTTCAGAAAGGATTATTGGTCCCTCAAGTAGCAGCTGATCAGGAAAAGTTTCCATAAACGTGAGAAAGAAAGTGTGAGCAAGTGGAAAAGAATATAATAGCTGTAGTTGAGTTATCAAATTCAGCGATCTTATTTTAAAACATTGCAGTATTCATGGAACATCTGGAAGAATAGGTACAGAAAGTGACCGGATGATAGCAAAATAAATTTAAAATCGATCTCCCCAAACATATGGGTGTTGAATTGATGTTTATTGTGAGGTGATAGAAATGCGACTAATTTCTTCAGCTTCTGTTGTATTGGTTCGTCTGTTGCTCTATGTTTCTACGCAGCCATGGCCTTGAGAGAGCCAGTTTTCCTGTCTGTTAATTCCTAATCTGGACTAAATACCACAAGAACCAATCAGAGAAGCCTTCATTTAAAAACCTCTGCACTGATTAGTTCTCATGGAATTTAATCATGATTGAAATTGAACAGGCTTTGGAGCTACTGGACCTGATATTTTCATGTTTCAAAATCAGCTAAGAACTAAATTGAAAAGAACATTTGAACCATCAGCTGCTCCTATTTCCTTTCATGATGTTATTACAACACAAGACAAACCTATTGATATTGATAGATCACAAGTAAATTCTAAATTTGTCAATTTAGATAGAAATTTAATTGGGTTACATGTTAGTTTACATCCAAAATTTTCATCCCTAAGCTTTTGGTTTCAAGCTAAGATCAAAGAAATAAATCATATGATGGTAGTCAATAATCAAAGCGAATGAATAAACTCTATTCAGATTTATGCAAATTCATATTGAAATGATCCCACATTATTATTTATAATAATACAATTAATGTTGTACTATTATAAATGGATTCTTATGTATAAATGGACTTCCATGGAAGAGAGAATCAGTGTATTGGCTGCTTTTATACTTTTGGATGAGTGAAACGAAAAGTAAGCGACAGGCTATGCCAAAAATTCTAAAATAAGCAAGAGATCCATGGATACCAGAGTAATCAAATTCCGAATCAACCTAATTTGGAATTTAATCTTCAATTGCCAAAAGCAAAAATAACATGATCACTGCTTATTTGATAACTGTCAACGGGAAATATTGATTGCCAATGAATAAAGTCGAGGGCGACTCTTAAGCCCCACCCCATATCCTACAAAATTTGCTGCAATTAGACTACTCTTCTACAGAGCACTTCCAACACATCAATTATTCATTTGAATGATTTTACTCAACAATTTTCATGTCAAGTTGTGGCCTAATCTCAAAAACGATTACTGTATAACAATTTTGGTAGGATTTAGATTATAAATGTTTCACAAAAAAAAATTTTATTTTTAATTCCCTTAGCGAAGCACGGGTGCCCTGCTAGTGTTTATATATATAATATCGGGGCACCGAGCTTTGCTCGTTATTTTTATTGACCGAGCGAAGTGAGGTCTAAGATTCAAGTCGACGGTTTGGAATTTCTCTTAATGTTTAAATGTTCAAATGTTTAAATGTTTAAATGTTCAAATGTTCAAATGCTCAAATGTTTAAATGTTTAAATGTTCAAATGCTTAAATGTTTAAATGTTTAAATGTTCAAATGTTTAAATGTTTAAATGTTTAAATGTTTGAATGTTTGAATGTTAAATGTTTAATGTTTAAATGTTTAAATTTTTAAATGTTCAATGTTTAAATGTTAAATGTTTAAATGTTAATATGTTTAAATGTTTGAATGTTTAAATGTTTAAATGTTTAAATGTTTAAATGTTAAATGTTTAAATGTTTTAAATGCTTAAATGTTTAAATGTTTAAAGTTTAAATGTTTAAAGTTTAAATGTTTAAATGTTTAAATTTTTAAATGTTCAAATGTTTAAAGTTTAAATGTTTAAATGTTTAAATGTTTAATGTTTAAATGTTAATGTTTAAATGTTGTGATGAATCTTTCTAATAGATCTCATGAGAAGAGAGAAAAATTGTGATTACCTTTTTAAAATGAAAGAATTTGCTAAAGGAATAGTTAGCGACCGAGCGATAAAGCTTACTTATCAGTAACTGTATATTAGATAAGAGTACCGTTTTGTACTGAACATTTTCTAGAAAATTATTCAATAAAATTATAATTATTCTGCAAATAAAGCACAAATTATTTACGAATTGCTCATTGAATTTGAGGTTACACTTTGTTTACTATCGATCAGATGTTTTTAAACAGTTCGAACACAGCTGACTGATTCAAAGTATTGTCAAATGTCATGCTGGCTTCACGCAAGATATAATATCATTTCTAAAAATTAGAAAACTATCAATAAAGGACCAAGAATTTCGAATGAAAAAAATAAAATGTATGTATTATTGATGAAATTATTTATTATTTAAGAAATTATATTACATGTCAGGTCTTATTGTAACTAACTAGGTCATAGCATGAACAGTATATTATTGATAAAACGGCAGAAATTAATTATAACAGTCTCAAACATAATAAAAATTGTATAAGAATATTAATTTATTAATGATTAATTCAGCTGAACCACATGGTAATCAAATCTCTTTGGCAAGCCTAAGCCAATCATAGTGCATAGAAATAGCACCAAAAAGGTGATCGTTTGAAAGCAACACATGTTAATCTACTATCAGACAACAAACCTGCCTTATCATATACGCTAGCACATGTACATTGTATGAGAGGAACTATGTCTAGAAGATTAAGCAGTTTTAAGAATTACATAAATTAAATTATTATTGTAATTAAAGGAATTATATTCTACTGCTTGCCACTGACGTCATGTCTACGTCACAACCGTTCTACCAATGGCAAATTTTCATGAAAATTATTACATCGAGATTCTCAGAAGAAAGGTCTAGCCAAGAAGCTGAGAGAAAAGACAGCACTTCCCTTTTGAAATCCTCACCGTTCAGATCTCTTTATAGTTACCAAGACCTATTCGTAAAAATTTTCGTTTGATTTTATATGTTTTATTTGTGAGCCAATATTTTAGGCCAATCTATTTGTTATTTGTAAATTTATATTCATCAATCGATAAATTTAAAAGTTTAAAGTAAATTATCCCTTAATTAATTCGGTGAAGGAGATACTTAAATTAAAATTCCACACGTGCTGAAACTGAAGCCTGGATTGCTGCCGATCAAACGATTTTTGATCTAAAGAAGAAAACCACGACCACCAAGGAGTTTCACGTGAGTTATAAGTTTGAAAGGGCCCCAATCTACGCTTCGAAAAATATTTCAGTGCAGAAACATAAATTTTTTCTTCGTTAAATTATTGGCCACGCCGACAAGCGCTTTAGCATTAAGAGCCTAGAATTTATTCATATAGAATTTCTAAGAATTTGTAGTTGATTAGCTATCCTCCGCTGCCAGAACCACGACCCCGAGCATTTTAAAATATTTTATAATTCATTTTTCACTATTTTTTCAAAACTGTTAATTTTATCAATTGTAAAATTCTGTCGAATCACGCATGATATCATGCAAGTACAAGAAATTTGCTAATCATTTTTGTTAATGCTAAACCACTTTCAATCTGTAATTATTCTGAATCTGCACTGTGAGATCATATATTTTATTATAATATATTCCAGTTTGGTTAATTCGTTTTCTGAGTTCGATTATTTCTTAAGCCTGTCAATTATTGTGTCTGATACGTTCTATATCATCAAGAACCGATCGAATACAATCATTGGAATAATTGAATTAAGCTGGATATTGGAACAGGTCTAAGTGGATGTAGCGAGTGGGGTCAGATCGAGATATTTATTCTTTGTCCTTACCTGCTCATAAATATCAGCTTTTATCTGTTACCAACCTCGACTTAGGAGCGAACACATCAATTGTACAGCAGATGCAGCCAGAGATCATATAGATTCCTACAATAGAGCTTAAAACCCGACAAGACTCTGTTCTCGAAGTATATTCTGAACTATATTTGGTCCAAATACTGTATTTTAATCCTTCAGAACTTATTAGAGACGCAGTCCCGTAAATTATCTACATCGGGATTTTTGCTCGACCTGTATGATTTTGTATGCTCATTCTTCACAGGTAATAATTTTAAGGTATCCGTATTCAGTGTTTAGCGATCGCTACACTGCTTATAAAAAATTTCATCATTATACAATCTGTCATTAGAAGAATCAAGGGTGAGCGATCGTTTAGGCCTCCCGCGATTCCGACAATTGTATTGAACCTTGTAGTGAGTCAATCAGTCTGGTGTTCACTCAGCGTCCACACACGCATTGCAAAATTTATAGCCTCTACACCATTGACTCAGTACAAGATTCACCATACATACGTGAGGCATTTAAATACAGCATTACATCACCCTACGTGTATTGTCCTATCCTTGGAGGTGAGAGTGACTCCCCCAGGAAGAGCTTTACAATGTTTAAATGTTTAAATGTTCGAATGTTTAAATGTTTAAATGTTTAAATGTTAAATGTTTAATGTTAAATGTTTAATGTTTAAATGTTTAAATGTTTAAATGTTTAAATGTTTAAATGTTTAAATGTTTAATGTTTAATGTTTAAATGTTTAAATGTTTAAATGTTTAAATGTTTAAATGTTTAAATGTTTAAATGTTTAAATGTTAAATGTTTAATGTTTAAATGTTTAATGTTTAAATGTTTAAATGTTTAAATGTTAAATGTTTAAATGTTTAAATGTTTAATGTTTAAATGTTTAAATGTTTAATGTTAAATGTTTAAATGTTTAAATGTTTACATGTTTAAATGGTTAAATGTTTAAATGTTTAAATGTTTAAATGTTTAATGTTGAAATGTTTAAATGTTTAAATGTTTAAATGTTTAATGTTTAAATGTTTAAATTTTTAATGTTTAAATGTTTAAATGTTTAAATGTTTAAATGTTTAAATGTTTAAAGTTTAAATGTTTAAAGTTTAAATGTTTAATGTTTAAATGTTTAATGTTTAAATGTTTAATGTTTAAATGTTTAAATGTTAAATGTTTAAAGTTTAAATGTTTAAAGTTTAAATGTTAATGTTTAAATGTTTAAATGTTTAAATGTTTAATGTTTAATGTTTAATGTTTAAATGTTTAAATGTTTAAATGTTTAAATGTTAAATGTTAAATGTTTAAATGTTTAAATGTTTAAATGTTTAAATGTTTAAATGTTTAAATGTTTAAATGTTAAATGTTTAAAGGTTTAAATGTTTAAATGTTTAAATGTTTAAATGTTTAAATGTTTAATGTTTAAATGTAAATAAAAAATATTAAGGAAATGGTATGTAACTTTATTCAGCGCATGAATACATCTGTAGTTTTAGGATATGCCAATCAGAATACAGTAATTGACCGGCGGTAAAAGTGAATTAATTCAAAATATACATGTATTTATTATATAAACAGTAAGAATTTGTAAATATGCTGTACCCAGATTTATGTAACAGATATAAACTGAATATTTAAAACAAAAATATTTGCTCTTTATGCAGTAACCTAGCAGATTAGTATTGACTATATTTTGACAATTTTGAATCACATCATTGCGTAGTAGTGAGGCTAGTGAGAGCACCAATGAGAGTGGATATTCATATTATATGCAAATTCAAAAATATGGCAGTATGGTTGTGAGAAGAATAGGGTAGGTCCAAGCCCACTTGCTTTGCTGGAGGTCACCGGGGACAGCCAACAATTTATAGAGCACAAGACTTGATCCCTTGTTTAACGCTTTAGAAATCCAAAGTTGAATAATTAGAAATTAATTGTACAAGACTAAGTGAAGTTGTATTATAACAGAAGTCATTAAATTCAAATAATCCCCTTGAAGAAAACGACAGCAGTCCACCAGGAAGGCCGAGGACATCGAAGCGAATCCAGATCGCCATCAAAATTGTGAATTTTGACACGTGGGTTCAATTGAGAAATATTTTTGGAGGGCCCGCAGTGCTTCGAGTTATCAAGATTGAATTAAGCTAGCTTGTCAGAAGGTTGTTTAAATATTAAAAGTAATATCAAAACTTGTGCAAGTATTAAACATAAAGGGAATATTCTTTAAGAAACGTTCATGAGATTAACTGTTAAATATGCACAGAGGGAAATTTATTGGTATTTGATTTATTATAATTTTATGCTCACTCATATATCTTTGGTTAGTAAATTATTAGATGTTTGAAAAGCTCATGTTCATAAGATAAATTGATTTATCTAATTTCCACCAGAGGCCGAACCCAAGCCCTGAGAGATTCATATATTCTGAGATTTATATTATATATTTAATTTTTTTAATATTAATTTGGAAAGAAGATTTATAAAGTTTTATTCGACAAGCAACAGCAAGTCAATAACTGAGCTGTATAACTTGAAAGTATATATTTGTTGATTAAAGAAGCAGATGGTAATAATTTGTGCTAAGAAACAAAGTCGTGAGCTATCTGTGATATTTTTTGATATATATTTATTCTCATATTATTTTTATATTTGTTGCTCTATATTTTTTTTTATCTATTGATTGTTGAATTTTCCATGTAATTATATATTTTATTTCTATTGAATGGTGTACCCTTCATTTATTATCCTGTCTCCATGCACGACCAATCTTGTTATATCCTATTTTATTATCATTATTGACATATTATTAAAATTATCAACCAACTGTATTCTTCAACAAATAAGTTGTATCAATCAGCGATATACAGCAGTGATTGTTAAATCTTTGGAAATAATACGTTCCCGAGATTTATTTGAATTATCCAGGACCAGCACATCTGATTTGAAAAAACTCAAAGGTAATAGTATTAAGTTGCAGCATCAATATAAATTAATAGAATTTATAAGGTATTCTGATAGAGTGTCGCCTTTGATTCCGCTCGGTATCATTTTTCATTGCTGACCACTTTGGTGAATGGTGGCGAGTGGCATTTGTGGTGATACCGCATTGTCTAGTTCGATAATTAGAGCCCTTATATCTGTCTACCTCTACTGCATCTATATTATAAAAATCTTATCTTATCTTATATTATAAAAATCTATATATTTGTGGAGTCTACCAAATCAGTCACAAAAACTGTGAACTGTGTCACGTTATTTTTTATAGTTAAATAACGATTAGCCTCCTGCTTGGCATCAATCGGTAGAGCATGAGAATATTTTAATAATTATAAAAAATCTGGTCGTGGTTTTACTAGGATATAGTCTCATAAAAATCTTTATAGGCCCAGATATGAGCTTCCACAATAATACTGATAATTTATAAATATATATATATATATATATATATATATATATAATATATATATATAATATATAACACTTCCTATAGTAATGAGGAATAAATAAATCATACACCATAAAAATTTGATACATTATTAACAATATCTCAAAAAATTAGCCAAAACAAAAATATATAGAGCGACAGAAATATATATAATATAACAAGAACGAAATCAATGAAATATCACAGATTAATATTATCCTTTAAGTTCTATAGCACGAAATGTTACCATGTGCTTTCATTTCATGATCATATGCATCTATTTGCATGTAGCTTCGATATCAACTTGCTGATACTTGTCAACTTGGACGATTCTATTTCATATATTAATTTCTTAAACTAGCAAGATAAATTGACAAACTAATAATCCAAATATATATTAAATTCTATGGTTTCCAATAGATTTATTCATAATAAATATTTTTTATCTCAGGGTGCGAGATTCAGCACCTGACGGAATAGATAGATCAATTCATCTAGTGAATCAGAGCTACTTTTTATTATTGTAAATTATATTGCAGAAATTAATGATCATATAAATATTGTATTAACAGCCTAGAACTTAGTATTCTTTGATTGATGGATCTTTTGATATATGGATTGATTCATTACTATCTAATAAAATACCTTTTATACTATCTTTACTTGCGCAAGTATTTTTTTTTACCAAATTCTTAATTTATAAAAAACCCTTTCGACGAGCTAGCTTTGATTCTTATTTCATTTCGAAGCACTGAGGGCGCCCTATCACTATTTCAATATTTTTCACTCACGTGCTGGAATTTTCTATGAGCTGCTGATGTCGATCCAAACTCCTGGTGGTCCTGGATTATTTGTAGCCGGAGTCGTCTCCTCCAAGGGGTTAAAAAATTATTTAAAATGACTTCTGCTTTACATTAGCATCACAAAGTCTTATGAGAAAATTTAGTAATTCAATTTACTTTAAGTTATTAAAAGGTACAGTAAGATATTGCACTCTATAATTTTTGGTGACATCTCATGGTGGTGGTTGGCAGGCAAGTGTCGAAGTTCTCTTTTCTCATTCACAATATTTTCATTTCCGATTTCTAAATTTACATGAAATTTAAATACTCTGTTCCTCCGCCATTCATGGCTCAAATAGACCATACCAAACTATTAAATTATTACTTATGTTACATCTTTAATAATTTATTTGCCTTCGGGCCATATCCAAAACATAAACTGCACAATAATAATTTACAAATTCTTATCATTTGTAGAAATATATACAAATATATTTGAATCGGCTCACTATTGCAGCCTATCAATTGCCACTATTTGATTGGTGCATGCAAATTATTATAGTATTCATGTGCCTAGGAACCTCCTACTTCCCTAATACATTTAATTATTTTTGTTTGGGTTTTTTAATATGCTTTTTACATGCAAAGTAATTTTTTACAGATTATAGATTGATTCTTATATTACAATAATTAGCCACGTGGGACGTTTAGTTCCTCAAGTTGAATACTGTTTCGCCACAAAAAGTTTCTGCCAAGGTGTTTGGTCAGATTCTACGTTATGCGACTCGGTCGATCATTAGGTCGCCGATCAGTAGATGTTTTACGCCTAACCTCAAATTTTCAATATTTTATATAATATTATACAGGTAGCAAAAATTATTTTCATTCCTATTTGGCTGTTGTACAATTTGGCCATGATGCCTGATATTATCTAATCTTTAACGATATCATCTTTGGTGATATAAGCCTATTATTTCACTCAGACCTATAAATTTCTTCAAATAGGATTTTTTATTTGTCATCCGAATTTAAATACGTTACAACTGTTAAAGCGGCCGACGTTTGCAGCCAGCAAAAGGAGAGACTTGTTTGAGCTTCTAGAAGAGCTGGTAAGAAACTGGTACTATTGTCCTTTCAGGAGTCACGAAAAATCATATTCAAGATTCAAAAATCTTTGCTCCACCGACTGCGGCCAAGCAGGACACATGTTATAGAAAAATAATATTACAATACAATATGATATCTGTATGGTGACCGGATCTCGAAAACGGCTCTAACGATTCTCTCGAAATTTGGAACAAAGTAGGTTTATGATATGAAAATTCGATTGCACTAGGTCTCAACCCTGGGATAACTCGCTATGAAGGACATTTAAAGGATAAATACGTTCTTGGAAAAACACCTGGCAATTTTGTCGTCTGTCAATACCGTAATGGATTTGAGTGAACGAGTGCATATGTGGGATCATCCAGCTGATCTCACAAGAAGAAAAATTCAGCAAGAGAAACTTATTTTCGTTTATGGCGACAGTCATCAGTGAAATCCAAAGATTTGCAGAAAAACATGAGAAAAGACTTCATCAACATGTGAACGTGGAAGCAATCCAGCTGCTCAACGTGCATGGAGTAAGAAGACTGCAACGCAGAAAGCCACACGAATTAGTTTAGTGCTAAAGTGTCCAATTGGAAGTGCAAAGGCAGAATACTGTATCCTTTTATGCTAAAAATAATCTTTATTCAATCCTTGAACAATATAGAAGGCTTAACCAATGGGTTTTACCTTCACAAACAATATTCTTATCAATTTATGTCAAAATAGAATAGCTTATTAGTCTTTAACTAGGTGCTATAAAAAATCAAGAAAAAAAAAATTTGATGAGTGATAGTCGCTTAACCTAGAATTTCATTTGGACTGTAGTATAATTGAGAAGAGACAGTTTTGGGCATAAGCCTGTTGTGCCTCCTCATATAACTGTAAAAATAGCTGTACGACTGAGAAAATGAATAGATAAATATAAACTATGAATTCAATCTTTCGTTACAAATTCTCTATGCTTTTTCACTCCAAAACGAAGCTCGGTCCCCCGATATTTGTTACATAACTGAAGTTTTCACACTCAACACTAAAGTTTCTGCAACAGTCGTAGGGCGAAAATTTGTGAAAGTATACATCGAATTACATTCTCTATAATCTTATATTTGGCATGAATCTTGCCAATATATTTAAAAGAAGTTGTAAGAGTAAAAATAGCAAAAAATTGGAAGCCATGGTTTTTTTCAAAAATGTCACACATTCATTTTCATTTTCATTTTATTTATTCATAGACAATAGATACAATGCAGGTAAAAACAACTTCAAGAGAAGATATCTCGAAAAGTATAGATGATGGAGAAAAAGTAAATGAATAAAAGTTGTAGGTGAGCTTCAATTTTGTAGCTAATATATAGTAATGTCCGTGAAACGCATAGTTTTCAAGATATATGCGAGAATAAACAAAAAAATGATACCGTTGAACCACCCCCACACTGGGTAGTGGTAGGGTAGGTGGGAACATTGGATATTCTCACCTCATTACTACTCTTAACAGAACTGGGGGGTCAAAAATAATTGTCTTCCCAACTTTTCCCTCTATAACCTTTCGTTGACTGGACTATATGCTCTCTTAATGTTATTTTGTTTTATCCTGGAAAAGGACGGAGTGAGTTAATTTCGTTCTTCAGTAAACTTGATCAACCTTGAAAATGGTTGGAAAATTATGTGTTCAAAATTTGAAGCTGATTAATCAAATCATTCAAAAATTATTGTAGAACATACGGACAGACAAACATAGAAACAGAAAACACAGACGGACAATCATTTTGGCATTGAGTCAAAACTAAGAACTCGCTAACGCTCGATCATCTATATTATTTTACATCCATTGAATTCACTGAGTAAGATCACTAAATTCACTGAAAGATCAGAATGGAGGAGGCAGAAGTAACATGAATGAAGCTTTCATTCCAGTAGTAACGATGTTGTACGGTCGACTAAGCCGGCGAAGGTTTAATCCAATTTGGTTGGCAGTGGGGTCTTCACAACAAGACCGATAATAATCCAATTGTTCCATTCCTCTTGGCACACGTTGGTCATGCTCACTTTCACTCCTTGAATCCCGGAAAGCTTATAGTTCATCCAAGAACTTGGTACTCGTATTTTTAATGTAACTTGTCGCATTCTTTCAATAACAAATTATGGATTTCTCAAAACTGAGATTCAGGGCCGGTTTCCGAGCTCGGGGTTTAGCCAAGTTCTATACTTTAACTGGTTTTTAAACTCTGAAGTCAGAAAATTGGCTTTCCGAGTCAGAGAGTTAACGTAGTATACGAATATTGGAGAATATTATATCACCTCCATTCCTCTCTAAAACTCTGCTACCATATTTTTTGCTTCCAAAATCAATACCCTCAAATCCAAAATATTATTCTTGGACTCTATTATTCGCAAGATATTGTTAATGATCATCATATTAACTCAACGTAAAATATTCGAAATTAATATCAACATCGTAGCTCAAGATATCATACTCTAAATCTCAACCGATATTATAAACCAGCTTAATTCTTGTCATTTTTTAAAACTAGTCATTCAGGGCCACACATTGGTCGACTTGTCATTCATTCCAGAATTTTGTTGATTCAGTCAGTATCACGTATCTTTGTACCTTCCACCCCCCCCCCTCTTCTAGTAATCCTTCTTACTCGTCATTGTCTATTGCGATCCACTGAAGCGCAGTCTCTGAACCAGTAATACGTGGTGGTTGGAAGGGGGTTGTTGATAAGGGAGTGGGGGGGTAGATGTAATCGCACAGTGCCACGGATGGTAAAGGCAGAGCAGCAGCTCTAACACAATTAATAGAATAAAACGGGATGAGGGAGAAATGGGTGAGGAGAGGGGATGAACCAGGAACGCGTTTTTATCCTGTTTAGTAGTAGGTTGAGGGATGAATATGGAATTCCCAATTGCTGCTGCATGGGTTCCATGATGATGATGATGATGATGATGACATAGATGATGTTGCTGATGGTGACACTAGTGATGGTGATAATGTTAATGATGGAGATGATGATGATGATTACCCACCCACTGCTATTAACTACCCTACCCTACCCTCCCCAACGGCGCTACTTCTCTTTTTGGCATTGAGTTTCGCTGTTGTGGCACTGATGGTTCATCAGCTGAGTCTCGCGCAATAATGGGATTTCCATCCTTTGTGTCATTTGCAAAACCCCCACCCATACTTACCACTCTGACCCCCCCCCCATTACACCCCCCCTACATAACCTCCTCCCCAAAAGCTTCACGTTTGAAATCATTGTGCTGTGCTCACGGGCTCTACTCATAAATAATGCAAATTCCGCCGCGCTTGAGCCTATTTAAAGGCCGACAATTTTTTCGGTTGGATAAAAAATGAAAAACCCCAGCAGCCACAGACTACCCTAGTAGCTGTGTATTAGGTGGTTTCGGGAGTATTTTTTCCGAAGGTATCCTGGTCGATCGTGATGTTCGAACACGCACCTGAAAAAGTACAATTTGGTTGAAGGGTTGACTCAGTCTGCATTCCCAGCGTTGAAAATGCCGGCGCTTGCCACACACTAATACGTAATAATAGTCATTGATATTATTTGCAGCTCCAAGTACATATTTGTTTTGAAAATTTCACTTTTGAATATTTAAAATTTATTGTAGTTCAGGTAGAAATCTATTTATTTATTCATCATTACAATCAACTTAATGACAAAGAAACAGACTACAGTATAAAACTTCTTTTCATCCCAATTTCATAAAAAAAGTCCAAATAAAGGTTATGAGCGACTTTTCAATTCTTCACTAATTTCCACATTGAAACAAAACACAAACACTTGAAACAATTAATTTTGAATTTAGAAAGATTAAGATCCGAATTGATAACGAAATTCCTTCTACTTACCACTCAAAACTGTAAAATAATTTTTGTTTTCCAGCAAACGATATTATAACCTATAGAATTGAGAATTTTAAATATCATTCAAATTCAAACTCATTTATTTGCCATGGAAATTATATGGAAATTAATAAACTTATAAAAGTGCAAAAACTTACAATTAAAATAATCAAGCAGTAGCCACCTCGTCCGTCAGACCAGCTCTACAATGAGTTTGGTGTGATGGACGCAAGACAACTCTACTCCCTAGAAATTATTTGCAGACTACACAAGAACCCAGAAAGCTTTCAAAACAGAAACCACTGTAATGACACAAGAAATATAAGCCTTCATATCACGAACGTTCCTAGGAAGGCAACATAACAACGACACTTCAACCACCTAGCACCAAAACTCCACAAATCTACTTCCTGTACACATCAAGATAATAGAAAACTCAAGAAAATTTAAATGCGCCGTTGAAACTTGATCACAACAACTAGAAGACATTATTATAGTAAAAACATAATTTCGAACAATATGTGAGCTCACTTACCCAATGTATTGTGACCCCCACTCTAAATATGATGTATTACTACTACAGCTGCTCTAGAACTATGGGTTTTCCATAGTTGAGTAGGTTAATTTCCGAAAAAATGCAATTAATTTATATTTGTAGTAAATTTCATATTGTATTTTGGAATATCATGTACATTTTATTGATTAGATTATTCATTTGTATATAAATAGAAATGAATTTTTTTGTATTGTATTGTATTGTAATAGATAAATATTCTTTACAATATGCCACTACCGGCAAACAACAACTTTTGCGCCGGCAGTAAGTTCGAACAACTAAGCATGATATTCATGTCAATAGAAAAAGAAAAATTACTTAATCTGAATCGACAATATTTTTTCCTATAGAAGATCTTGTTCCAAAACCCGATCCCTCCTTCCACTCTTCTCAATTTCTCTACTCCATCCGAATCAAGAGAAGTTTTCCAAAAAAATCTCAAAAAACGTTTTCCAAAAAATCTCCCTTTCAAACTAAGTGGTACGAAAAATAACATTTGGTACTCGCTCTGTAGTCTGCTTTAGTTACAATTTCACCCCTTCATTCCTCCTAATCTCGTACAGCCACCGAAATCCCTTTAGACATCTGTCGGCTACTCTCGTACATTCGCAGAACAAACAGAGGGTTCGCAGAGCAGATCATTGTGTAATTCGACAACTGCGAATTCTATAATTGGCTGACGATAGTTAATATTCTTGTAGGACGTGAACCAATGTCCTAGAAATGTCATTTAGAGACCACACTATGTCAATATACTTACTTTGAAGATATTTTTGATCCTGTAAAAGGCATTAACATGACTGTGTAATGTCCTCTCTAAATAATAAAGCTTAAAGCTGGTAGTTCTATGAACCATGTTTTTGGGGATTGGAATATGTGAGTTCTGTTAATGGTGGCTTACATAAGAAATCATCTTCTACGATCTCAATTGAACGATACGAGAAGTGAGAATCGATCATAGCACAGCAAGCATTTATGTATTTGAATTGCGTTAGTAACCATTCATCTCGTACAATCAAAACTCTTATACAAGATTATCAAGAGTATTAACAAGAGTATCATAAAAACTCTTTGTACACCATATAAACTGATTCTCTACTGCACTGTATTTGCTCATCTATCAAAGTTTTAAAACTTTGATCTATCAAAGTTTTATTGTCAGTTAAATGAATAAAATCCAAGTTTCCAAAAAGATCTCACTCTACTAACCCGAATCTATATCTTAAGAACAACTTTTTTAAACAGAAATCCATTTCTACAAAATGGAATAAATTAATCTGATTTAGTAAGGGAGCGAAATTTAGAGAGATCATGCAGAGTATATCTTTAGATTCTTGGAACCCTGCTATCTTTGTTGAACAGGAATGAACTTTCCGAATCTTTAACACAT
The DNA here is from genome assembly GCF_014356525.2 of Nilaparvata lugens. Classification (NCBI taxonomy): domain Eukaryota; kingdom Metazoa; phylum Arthropoda; class Insecta; order Hemiptera; family Delphacidae; genus Nilaparvata; species Nilaparvata lugens. Next base: position 33,776,706 of record NC_052509.1, read on the forward strand.
CATCATCATCATCATCATCATCTACAACACAAGCCATATCACAGCTGCTTTTTTCCTCTTGTGGAATCTTTGTGATCTAGCAAATAAATAAACAGATTTGATTCAAGAAATCTAGTCAACAGTGCTGTTCCATCGCTGATATGATGTACTAGGTCTTCACTCAAGACATCAATCATAGTTTATTGGACTTCAACATCGTTGGTCGTTCTCGTATCCTCTCAACAATAATTTTTCTTATAGAATCTCATATTCTTGGTGGACAGCTATCATACTTTTACCTAAGCTATTCATAAAGTTTACGAAATTCAAATGTTCAATGTCTGCGCATTGACTAGAAAGAGGTAAACTGGAGGCTGAGCCTTTGTCTGAGGATGTCCCCGACTGGGTAATGGACCCAGTAAGAATATTTACATTTCCTCAACTATCTTCACCCCTGTTGGACGTTTAATGACCAACCCAGTGGGGGGCTGAAACGGCGGAGTGTCTAGCCACTTGTTTCTTTCCTTGCGGAGACGTTTTCTTTTGAATTTCCTTATTTACATACTATACTTCTCCTCATCTTTACTTATATACACATTTATACACTTATTTACATCCACATACACACAGTTTCATCCACCAAAGCGCCAGCTGTATCCATTAAAAGCTACGCTCTCCGCCTAATAACACAATACAACAATGATTTATTCATTCAATGAGCTTTTATAACTCGCAATAACATACGTCATCACATTCTATTACCGTCGGGTTATCGGTGTTGTTGGAATCTCTTGATTTGAATCTTTTCTGATGGTTTCTAATGTAATTTCTGTGGAAATTACAGCTATTATTCTTGATGGACTTTTTAAAATTTTATTCATGCTGGTTTTACAAGAATTGTTAACCGAGAATTCCGAAGTTATTGAAAGCAGTGGTATTTTCCACTTGATATTATATTGCATTTCTCCATTGTTGATTTGAGAAGACTAAATTTCGAAACACTAGTAGGTAATCAATCTGAATAACTGGTAGGCATTAAACATTAAACATTAAACACTTGAAACAAATCAAGTCGATAATATTAGACAATAATTATCAATCTTGAATGAACAGAATATAAACCAGTATGACTCCAGAACAATAAAACTCTTATCCAATTATTGAATTCAACCTCTATGAAATAAGTTCATTGTATTGACGTCATATTTATTCGTTCATTAGTTCCGTTGGATGATATCACTTCATGGCGGTTAAATGCGATTGTATTCTTATGTGACTGACTGGCAATATTCTCAACATCATCCTCATAATCATCACTAGGCTATTTATTGCAACAAGCATCTATAATTTTGGTTATCAGGTTATAACGCCGTTTTCAATCTCTGTATGAAATTTACCAATATACACCAATACAAGAATTAATTCATTGAAATGAAATGGATGATAATGGAAACCATAACGATATAGAAAACCTTCATAGAATATTGTAACGTATCATATTATACATATAGAAGAAATGATTGAAAAGCCTAGTTTGATCGTTTAATGTGCAAGTGAGTACATTGCCTATGTATAAACGGTCATGAGATACTTTTTTCTTAATTTTCTTATGATTTTTACGTTTTTCAATTGTAATTGAAGGCCGTGATAGACACTAGGCAACAGACAACATCATTTTTGCACATACAATTCATTTTTTGTATGGAAACAGTCGGCTAGGGAAAGTTGCATTGGGGAAAGGGCAGCTAGATTACGACCTGAAATCGATTGTATAAATCATTGTGATATTGCGGTTGGCAATTGGTTGCTATTAGCTGATGACAAGTGAATGGTTTTCATTTTCGTGGTCGAATATTCACTTGATTAAAGCGTTATTTTCGGCTGCCGCGGTCTGGAAATATACTATGCTATACACAATATGTATCATGTACTATTTTTCATCAGTAAATATAACTATGTACCAGGTATACTGAAATCAACAGTTGGCTATGCTTGTTGGTGGGCGGGCAATGCTCTCGTAAATTACTTTGTTGGGCGCTCCTCACAAAAATGGAATTAAAAACTGACCACCTTGGGCCTATTGCCCCTATTGCAGAGTGATTGTAGCAAAATTCGAATCAGAGAAAGGAAAAGGTAGAAATGGGAATAGAAATGGAGAGAATGTATTCAATAATGGTGATTGGTGAAGATTGGGAATGGAGAGAGCACAATAAAAAGAAATGTTCATGAAGATCTAGTGAACTCCATATCCTTGTAGGATCTCTTTCCTTTTTAAGAAAATATTTCATTATTCATCACTGGATAGTCTTCCTATTTTACAATATAATTCCCTCACACATGTTCAACGAAACATACGTGTAATGTAGATGTGAACGTGTTCAAAAATGTAAATAAGCATAATATTGATGGATGGGATATAATGATATTTCAATTTGAGACTGGTGGAGGAAATGCGAGAACCTCTAATGCCTTTTTCGAATAGATGGATGCATTATGATAACATCATTTGCAAACTGACACAATGCAAAATCGAAGTGGTACAAACTAAAATCCGAAAAGAGAGAGGTAAAGAAAAATAGACAACTGTTGCTAATGCAGAGTATTTCTTTCTAATGTCTGAGAGAAAAACACAAGCTGTTTAGGATACCAGAAGAAGATGTAGGAAAAACTATAGTATGAAGTTGAAATGGAAAAGGACTGTAGGATTTTTTTCATATAATTGAGGCGAAAAGAGATGTAGAATCTGTATATTGGGAGAAATTATGATAGGGTGATGGAAAGATGAAGATTGAGAAAGAGATATTATGTAAAAAAGATGAGAACGATAAGCTAAGAATGAGAATATTCAATTATAACTTTTATGGTTTTGTGAAAAAAGGTAGAATTGAAACAAAAATAGATAACTGTGAGAATATAAACAGAGGGTTGGATAATCTATATAATACAAAAGGAAAAAAACTGGCTTATACACGTACGGGATAGGAAATTCACGAATGCCGCATCATTACTTCTGAACTATTGGACTGATTAACTTGAAATTATTGAAATCTATAGATTCTTTATTTAACGAGGATGGTTATAGGCATATTTTCTATTTTTCAAGATTTCATTACGTCAAGTGTCCAGTTTGTCAAGCTTTAAATTGGACATTTGCGGGCGGAGCACTGATTACCTGCTAGTACATAATAAAATTCTTAGTAAACATTGTATAAGATGTTTTGTAGTCCTCTTGTGTAGAAATTATGTAACATGAAAAAGTAAATGGAGTAGAATTTAAGTAATTGAACTTTTTGGTGAAAAATGTAATTGAGTTGAAAAAAATAAAATACCTTCCTTTATAGGGAAAGGGAGGAATTAAGTGATGAACGAGCAGTAAGAATATGAATGAGATGAAAATGGTAATATCAATAGCGAGTGAATTTGAAGAGAAATTAAAAAGAATAAGGGCAAATACTGTAAGTGAGTTTTAACATGAGGTCGAAGAGTGAAAATTTTAAAAAAGGAGGAGCTAAGGAAAAGAATGGAAAAGAACAAGGGACAGGTTGAAGTAGCCGAGAAGAACAAGATAAAGAAGTATAAAAAAGGTTGTCGGATGATTTCAATCCAGCGCGTGCACAAAAGAGGTTTGGCAGAAACAAAAAATGAATGATATTGTTAAAGAGAGATAGAGTACGAGATGAAAGGCAGGAGGAGAAGGAGAGAGACTTGAGCTTCAGCCAGAGATGAAAGGTAATAAACAGCTTGGCAATAATGAATTCATAAGCCAATTTGTATGTTTATGAAATTGCCTCTGGATGAAAGGCAGAAGAAAAGACTTATAGCCCCATTTGGATGAGAGGGCGCCTCTTCAATCCCTTTACAGTCTGGCCGAAGCTAACTAAATCCTCAAAAGCATACTTTCTTCCAGGCAGGTATCGAAGAACTGTTGCAGTGCGGTTTCAAATCAAATCAAATTTATAATATAAATTACATTTTTATGGAACAATTTACATCCGCAAAGAAAGAAACTGAGCGCGGATGAGAGTTGTGCTAGTCGTAATATTATTATTTTAACATTCCTATTATATTCTTTTAATTATAACATTCTTAATTTCGATTGTGATTTTAGTATTTTGATTTATTTTATGTATATTGTGTTGGATTGAATAAAATTATTGATTGATTAATCATAATCCAGTGATATTGTAACACTGAACTCAACTGAAGCTTCTATGCAACCCTATACAGTCATAGAAGGCGATTGGGAGGCAAAGCCCGCCTCCCATCTGCAGCGCGAAACGCGGAAGCTGCAAACTCACCCTACTGGGGGTGCGGGGAGCGAAGCCCCCTGCCGAGCGCGAAGCGCGAGTACAGTTTAAATCTAAGAATTAGATTTAAAACTGTAATCTGCGTGACGTTTCCAATCCTGCGTTCCCGCAGCAGCTAGTGAAGCTACTATTCCTCGTGTGCAGCTCGCTTCAATCTTATCGATTTTCATTGTCAGAACTAAACGACTCAAGAACTAGACCTGATGGTCCACTCTATCCTCAAATTCGAAAAATTATAAAAAGAATCATATCAGATATAGCTTCGTCAAGTGAAAGCTGTATCATTGAATAAAAAATCTATTGTTAGATGTTGTTTGTTGTATGTTATTTTATCTATTGTTTATTCTATGGTTGTATTGGAATTAGAATTTTTCATTAATCCGTGCTGTATAGGATTTCTCAACTCTGACTAAACCGCTTTGAAATCTCCGTGAAACTCGTTTAATAGAGTACAGTTTTCTCTTCACGATCGTTGAGAATGCTGCACAAGAATTTCATTAGTGACATCAAAGGCTACAAACAACGGAATTTCACAAAGAGTGTGTCATTTTCTACATAATTTCTCAAAGAACATGAATGGTAGCAGCAACGGGAACAACACTGACACATATACTCTTCAAGTGGAATAAAATGTTCAAGCCACCCTCGGGTCTGATCACACGAATGCATATATGCATAAATGCATAGTAAAAATATACATACACAATACATATTATAATAAATGTATAATTTTGTAATAGTATAGACCACCTTCTGAGCGAGCCTGTCAACCATGCGCTTTTAACGTACTCTTCAGCTTGCTGCCGACTAACTTAGCATTTACCACATAAATGTACATCTTAGCTTACAACTTGTACACATATAAACGACGTGTATATGGCAAGAGGAAGATGTGGGAGGGCACATGTTAAAGCATGACAAGTATGGTACATCCCGCTGAGGTCCTTGTACAGTATAATATCCAGTATATTTAAGTTTATTATAGAATGGGAGAGATGCACTGGGCTATAGCAAGCCTTTATGGAACAGCCTTGTCTTATAGACACAGCCTTAGCAGTCCCATATGAGAGACAATAAAACGGCTGCTACAATTTCATGAATGGCAACAGATTTTAACAGCAAGATGCCTCGAGTCTGTCTGCCTTTCACGTAGAACAGCGGTTCTCAACCTGGGGTATGCGTACCCCTTGGGGGTACGTGAAAAACTTCAGAGGGTACGCGAGGTGAAGCCAAATGATTGAAATATTACATCTTCATTTTGCATTATTCTTATAATTTTATCGTGTTTTGTTATCCTGAAAAAATTACTTTCTCAATGGAATACGGAAAGGATTGTTTATTCATGAGACCGGAAGCGGAAACCATGGTCACAGTAGAACTGAAGGAATACTGACAGATTATATTGTCCACTAAAACAGGAATCCCAATACAGACATTGTATTCTGTTTTACTACAAAAGGAAAATTGTTACTGTATAAAAAATTCATTTTCCCTCAGCCCCTCCGTAATTAATAAGCTTTCTTTCTTCTCTTATAAGTCGTCATAACTCATTCACAAGCTATGACGACTTAAAATAGAAGAAAAAAATAACATTGATAAGGTTGGATGTTATGTACGGTACGTAACATTCGCTAACAGACCCGAAGAATCTACAAGTTAGTGAGCTAAAAAGTTGCATCTAGAGCTCGAACCCTTATTGCGCATGATTTTGGAAGGGCAACGGTGATGGATTTTGGCTGTTTTAATACTCTTGATGATCTCTACAATGAAATTATTTTATTCGACGTAACAATCAAATGGACATTACTAGTAAAATGTGTTAGTAAAGTTTGGGAAATTGATCAAGGAGATATTTCATTTCAGCTGATGTAAAGTGGAATGCACTTGTTCGTGGCGCAAAAGTCTGTACGCACCTGTAGAGATTTTGCTCATTGACTAAGCAAACACTGATCCTATTATTTACTGTCACCGAGCACCCACATTTTCATTCAGTATTGTGGAATATTGTTTACAATTATTAAATCGGCAATGAATCGATATAACTGAGATAATACACAAAAAATCACTGAAAATAACATCTTACCATTTCAAATGTCAGGAAAAATTGAACAAGAGTTTGTAATAGCATAGAATAACCAATCTATTATTCTTCCATGATATAGTGACCAGAAGATTCAGATCTCGAGCTATTATTAATAAAGATGATGACGATGAGTCGATGATGATGATACGTTAGATCAAGATTTTCCATCAATCATTGCCCCATTCACATGAACCAACTACATTGAATGCAGAGAAAACAAATTTCGTACCTTCTCTGTAACATATTTTACAAAGCTGTCAATGTCAGTAATAAAAGCTCCATTATTGTAGAGTGGAGAATCGAAACTGTGATTGTCGTCTGATTGACCATCTAGTTAAATCTATTTGTTAAATATCTAATAATTTTAGATGATTGATTGAAATGGGATAACCATATTTATATCGTATACAACTAAAAAAATAAGAAAGCTCATTTACAAGTTCTGTCAGCTTTGTCATATACTTGGAGATGATATAATTAAAATAGTATATTTTATAGGCTCTGAATCTTGGATACCTAGGAAGAAAGAATGGAGTAGGTTACAGGCTGCCGAAATGAGGTTTTTAAGAGCAGTAAAAGGGTGTACAAGGGAAGATAGGCTTCATAATGTTGATATAAGAAGCGAGCTCAACATAATCTCCATATGGCAGAAGATTGAAGAAAATCGGCAAAACTGGAAAGAGCATGTTGAAAGGATGGAGAGCGACAGGATTCCCAGGGCAGTCATGTTGTATAACCCGGTTGGAAGGAGAAGTGTGGGCAGACCCCGTAAAAGATGGATGTGATGGTGAGTTTGAAGTCGCAACAGGCAAATTGCCTAATCCTTGTAGGAAGACGACGATGACGACGATATTTCTCACTTGTAGAGTCTCTTTTAAGTTAGATAACTTCAAAGATTTCTTATTTGCAGAAGAAATACCAGGCCGAAATCGCACCTATTTATGACTTTCAACCATATATTAATAACTGGTACCATTCTATACGGCATTTACAAACATTCTTCGCATATCCTTACTTCTCTTCACAGCATGTTTGTTTTGTTGCTGTCAGGCGGAGTCCCAGAAGAACCAGGGGTATTCCAAGCATGCTACAACTACAAATAGAAATAATTTTTCTAAACGCCAGGGCGTACGCATGCGCAAGATATCAGGTCTGATTGTCCGATTAGAATAAATCGGAGAGACATGATGAATGTGACTAGATGCTAGTAGAATGGTGCGTAATTTGTGGGTCGATTAAAGAGTTCTCTCTATAGTGAGGAGAGAAGTGAGAGAGAAGAAAGCATAGAGTGAAGAGGGAGGAAAAGAGAAGTGAAAGAAGAGAGGAGAGGATCATACAGCACGTGTGAGCATGACACGTCTCCGGACCACCTGCAAGCATTGATGCATGATACGCATTTATCTAAAACGGGTACATTGAGACAGAGGCAGTGCTACGTCACAGGAAAAAAGCCGAAAAGTGATTGTGGCTGATAGCGGCGATTATCTGTCGCTTCCACTCCAATGAACCTGGTGAGGAATCCTTGTAATCTGTGACGTCACAGAGATCTAAACAGATCTAAAGGATACGTATTCTAAGATCTGAATAGAAATACGCAGAGATACGTTCGAAGAACTGCATACCGATAAGTGAGCTCACTAGCTGCGTGCATCCATGTTCAACATAATCACGTTCTTGGCGGAGGAAGTGAAGTCAACAGGTGTTGTCCGCTTTATTATTATTTTAATTTTCAAATTATTGTCGTTTATTATTCTAGATGGATCTGGTACCGTTCACACAATAATATTATAATGAAGTGATCGAGATTCATTGAAATGCTTTTTTCAATTGCATTGAAAATAGCAATATTTGTCACTCATTATAGTTAGGGCGAGGCCACACGAGCGTTTCTCAGACAAGTCGGCAGGGCATGAAGCTCTCCAATTGGCTGATTATCAGCCAATTCCTGAAATCCAACCTAATCAGCCAAACGGAAAGCACCTAGCCCTGCAGACTCGTCTTAAATCGCCTAAAAAACGCTTCATGTGGCTTGGCCCTTATCGGCTGAGGACGGTTTGCACTGTGATCATGAGAAAGAACATACAAATTATTACTAGACAAAAATAGAAAAATCCTTAAATCCATAGATAAAGAGTGACCAGAAAAACGGAAACTTTTAAAAACGTGATAGGGGAAAAATAATGTTCAATTTCAATTTATTAAATGTTATCAATTACAATTAAATGTGAAAGATAAATCAAATTATCTTTGTCCTTAAAAAGATTTTTTTTTATTAAAAAGATAAATCATATTAATGATTTAGAAAGTTTTTATCTTTTTCAGTTACCGTACTGCCTATAGATGACTTCCTCTTGCACGAATGCGTTATTCAAAACTGTGTTGACTATTCCTCATTGATCGCAGCTACATCGATATGCTGGGATATTGTACATTCCATTCTAAATTCTCTGTTTTAATTCTATTCATTCAGAATTTTATCGAATGAACCGTGAGCGATATCCACACTGCACGAGAATCTCTCGAATCGGTTGCGTTTCCTAGACCCATAGATCGCCAGATTTGTCCGCCTTCGATTTTCTTTCGGAAGAGCTATCTCAAATGAAAGTATTCACAATTACTGTGGTTGAATTGTGTAAAACAGATGATTAAAAATGAAATCCACACAACCCTAGTTGGAATGTTGCAGCGATCGATGAGCAATCTCCATCTCCAACATAAATTTCAATAATGTATTCGTGCAGGAGAAAGCCACCTATAGGAAGAAGGAAGTATTAAAAGAAATTGATAAATTTATCTATTGATCCTTCATTTACAAGTTTATAAGCTTCAATTTTCATGAATAGAATAATTTTTTCCCTTCTCACTCTTATTATATTTGTTTTATGAAGTTTCATCTTATTCTAGAATCTGATACAAAACAGAGAGTATTAAAGTGGAATGATTTTTTCATTTTAAGTGACTCTCTAGTAAATTTCTAGGTCTAACGGTTATTATTTTTTTCAGGTATTTGAGTTCAATGTTCTACATTCTATATAGTAATAATACTGATATTATTCAGTTTCATGATCACAATAATTATTCCCATTTGCTACAATTAACTGGGTTATAATAATCTCTACTTCTTCGAAAAATCAAAAAATGTTTTGTCAATGAAGAAGCAGCAGTATTCTTAACTTGCAACCACACATGTGCTCCACTATTCACTCTTATTAATTAATGGTAATTTATTAATAGTGAATATTTATAATTAACAAGCTTACCCGGCGGACTTCGTACTGCCAAAAAGTCAATTTATCTCTTGTCATGCTTGACTTTATTTGGTGAATCATGAAATTCATCTGTCAATCAATACTTTCATTTACATCTCAATACGGACTTCCTATGTACTTAGTTATGCAGAATTTATTATTATGAAAACATATTCTTCTCAATCAATTGGTAGTAATATCTATAAGTAAAGTGTTGAATAAAAAATAGATGGGTTAATCAGTGTTTCAAAGATAGAAATAGAAATAGAAATAGAAATAGAAATGAAATTTATTCAAGTAAGTTACAATACATTCTGGTTCATACACGAATCTACAATAAATTACAGTACAACAGCCAATTATGCAACAAATTCCACATATTATGAAAACTTATTAATTACAATGAAGATTGAATGCAACATTAGAATATTGATAATATAGTATTGTAAAATACTACATAAATCAGCGGTGTTTCAACAATGAATAAATGATAATTTCAATGAATAAATATACACCCCACTATATATTATATGTGTTGGGGTATAAGTAATTAGTTGTTTCTTGCGTGTAATAATTACTATTTACAAACTTCATTCACTGATATGGGATTAAAGTTTTTTATAATAAAATTAGTAAAAATGTATAATACAAACAAACAAAATTATGGAATTAGTAAATAAATATTAATGTTCTATTAAGGATAATAATAAGAAAGGTTATTTTTAGAAAAATGAAAAACAGTAAAGAGTGGAATGAAGAATAAATAGTTTCAATATTTACAATCTAACTAAATTTTCACAATTTTCCACTCCAATATCAACCAACCAGGAAAATAAACTTTTCTTGAACCTGTGTCTATTGAATTCTTCCCTAATGTAACTTGGTATTGAATTATAAATTTTTGGTCCCAAATATGTGTAGTTTCTTTGCCCAAATGTAGTGTTCATCCTTGGTACTATTGAATACGTATTTCTCTGCCTTGTTTGATGGTTATGATCTGCCAGTCTTATGTGTTCGTTGTTTCTCCTCATTCGCGTGATGATAGCCTGGATGTAGAGTTGTCTTACACTCAGTACTTTACTGTCCTTGAAAAGAATGTTCGTGGGGAATTGATTCTCCTTGAAGCCTATTATTTTTAGTATTCGTTTTTGAAGTTTATAGAGAGGTTCAACATGTGTAAAATTCGTAGCTCCCCAGATAATTATGACGTATCTTAAAATTGATTGCACTAAAGAAAAATAAACAGTTTTTAATGTCTCATAGTTGAGGATTTTACGGAGTTGATAGAATTTGTAGAGAAGCTTCCTGATCCGGGTAATTGATAGATTAATGTGCTTGTCCCATTTGAATTTGTTGTCCACTATTGTTCCTAAATATTTTATTTCATTGACTTGTTGAATTGAAGGGCAATCACACGGGTTGTTGGTGCTTCCACAGTGATGCAGGATTATTGAAGAATCCGGTGGTCTCGTCCGTTCTGTCAGAGAAAAGGCTAAAAATTTCGTTTTTGTTGCATTTACTGTAAGCAAATTTTCTCTTAACCATTTATCGACTTTGATCAATTCTTCCTGTGCCAGATTAAAAACTTCCTCCCAGGTGTTTCCTTCAAATAGTATACACGTATCATCAGCAAAAGCTATTACTCTTCCTCTTATCTTAATTGAACATAGCTCATTTGCATATGCCAAATACAGAATTGGCCCAAGAACTGTTCCTTGGGGAATCCCAAACTTCATCGTTTCCTCTGAACTGAGATGTTCTTCAACTTTGACTTTTTGACGCCGGTCACAGAGGTATGATCTAAACCATGCTAGAGGAACTCCTCTAATTCCCATGGCTTCTAATTTCTTCAGCAGCAAACTGTGATTAACAGTGTCAAAAGCTTTTGCTAGGTCCAGGAACACTGCTGCACATTTTTTGTTATTTTCTAGCTTATCTGTGACAAAATTTGACAATTCTAATACCGCATCTTCTGTACTCCTCCCCTCACGAAAACCAAATTGATTCCTAGATAGTAAGTTGTTTTTTTCCATGTAATTCACAAGACGTTTCTTTACCAGTTTTTCCAAAATCTTAGAAATATTGCTTATAAGTGAAATAGGCCTGTAATTGGTGGCATTTGTTTTGTCGCCTCCTTTATGTAATGGTCTAACACATGTCTCTTTCATAGCTTTTGGAAAAATTCCTTTTGACAGACTTAAATTAAATATGTGAATTAATGGTTTTACAATTACATTTTTTATCGACTTCAATGTTCTATTATTGATTCCATCAAGTCCTGGAGCACTGTCATTTCGCAAACTACTAATAGCTTCAAGAAGCTCATCTTCAGTTACTGGGTGAAAGTAGATGGAGTGTAGAGTTCTTGTAACAGGTTTATATTGGGATATGATTTGGTCTAGTGGTTTTCTTAAGGAATCTATTATTGTCTCCGCCATTTCTTCACCTACATTTGTGAAAAAGTTATTCATGTGGTTGAGCACAGTTTCTGGATTTTCCTTTAGATTGAAAATCCTATCATCTATTTTAATAGCATTCAATTTCATTTTTGTTTTTGATTTAGAGTCAGTAGCATCTTTGATTACTTTCCACATTTTTTTATTATCCTTTCCAGCTTCATACAATTTCTCTCTATAGTATTGGTCCTTTGTTTCATGAATTAAAGCTGTGAGTGTATTCCTATACCGACGATAGAAGTTGGTTAAGTTAATGTTGTTTGGGTCTTCCTTTCTTCTTTTGTTGAGTAGATTTCTGGTTCTTATTGCTGCTACTATACCTCTGGTGATCCATGGTTTGATGGGTTTGTACTTCTTCTGCCGCTGATGCTGCTTGATATTATTTTGTATATGTTGTCTCAGAGTTGATAAGAAGGTGTCATAAGATGTATCTGGATTATTATCTTCTAAAACATGAATCCACTCCTCATTCAGTAGTTCATTCTTCAAGCTATTAATGTCTATTTTCTCGTTTATTTCATGTGTTCCAGTTTCATTTGCACTATTTCTCGAAATATGTTGCACTCCTAGAATTGTGGTGAAGTGGTCAGTTATTGTTGATTCATAAATGATTGGAAAAAGATTATCTCTGGAGTTGGTAGCAATGTGATCTATGCAAGAAGCAGTTTCTGTTGTAGTTCTGGTTGCTTGCTTAATGCAGAGTCTGAGCCCATGCTCGCTTAGAAGATCGCAGTAGTCATTCAATTGATGATGTGGACGATTTGAAGGGTGTTAATATTCATGTCTCCGGCACATATGACTTGTTGCCCTCTTAATTCATTCAGGATCGATTCTAAGTCACTCAGGAAATCTGTAATATCATTGAAGGACGGTGATCTGTATATTGCAAGGATGTTCCACTTTTTGTCTGCTGCATCCAACCGAATATGTAGGACATTTGCCTGGTTAATATGTAGCTCAACACATTGTACATTTATACTATCTTTAACATAAACAACTACACCATCATTTTGTAATGGGTTGTTTATGGTGGAAAATACATCATATCCTCGAATGGACTGGAGTACAAATTCAGTCCTAATCCAGCATTCGGTTAGAATAATAACATCAAAAGAAAAATTAATGTCGCACAATTGAATCATCAGCTCATCAAAATTTCTTCTGATACTCCTTATATTGAGACAGAAGATGCTCAAATCACAAGAACTCAATGCTGCACAAAGTTGTTGACTGTTGTTGATCACTTCATCGTTTATTTCTTCAAAATAATCAAGATCCTCGAAGCTGAGCAAATTTGATAAGTTGTTGTTACTCATTATTTAAACTCTCATTAATCCCTTCCATGTTTCTTTCATTCCAGCTTAAGAGAAACTCTTCACTAACATCCTTTAGTTTTCGAATTAGGGTCAGCACTAAATCTTCTTGCCCTGTTGTGATATATCTGAAGGTTTGTGTGTGTCTGCTCATTGCTACTATTACATGTTGTGTGCTGTTATATATTCCAAGTTGTTTTTTATTGTTCCTTATCAGAACTACATTCTTGTGAGTTAAGCCCTGTGCTTCATGAATTGTATGGACTTTAATTGAAGGGTGAAGTTTTGATTGCAGCTCTTCTAGCACTGTTTTCTTCTCGAGCTGAGTGAATGTAAGAATCAGAGTGTTAGGTTCAAGTGGTCCAAGTTCTCCATTTGTTATTGGAGGTCTGACGGATAACAGGACCTCATTTTTCGTACCAATGTCCTGGTAGTAGCTGGAAAGGATGTAGCAGACGTCTATTGGACACCTTCTAGTTACTGTTTGATGGATTCTCTTCTCACAGAGAGATGAAATGTGTGACCATTCAGCTGTTAATTTACTTCTCTCTATGTAAGGTATTTGGTTTGAATCTCCTAGCAGAATAATCTCAGAAGCACCAGCGAGAGATGAGACAAATCCCACGAAACCTGCATGCATTAATACTGCTTCATCTATGAAAACACGTTTGTACTGCTTTTTTGATCCGTTTATTATAAAAGATGAAACTGTTCTATAATCCTGTTTAATTATTCTTTCATATTTATTTTTGTGAATTCTATTCACCTCTTGCCTAATTTCATTTATTCCAGCTCTTGTCTGACACAAAATGAGATCTTTACCTGGTGTATGTTGCTGAAGGATAAAGTGAGTTTTACCACACCCTGGAACTCCATCCATCCAAGTTATTTTTGGCATCTTACAATTTGTGATGTCAACTTTTAGAATATTCTTCAGTAGCTCAGCATTCAGCATGATTTGGGTGTCTCTACTGACTAGAATATACTTTTCCTTAGTTAAGAATGACTTTGTTGTTTCATTGTAGGGTACGTATTTTCCTTCATTTTCAAAACAGAAGCCCATTCGATATGTAGTGGATGTCGGCCACAGGAAAGTCTTAAGTCGATTGTCGTAGATGTTCATCTCGTTTCGCCTTATCTCTTGAATACATGCTGCTGAAGAAGAGATATTACTATTCAGTGATGATAGTACTCCCCTATATAAATCCGCATTCAGAACATCATACTGTTGAATAAAGTTCCTGAGTTCTATCATACTGTTCAAATAAGCATAAAGAATAGAATCATACGGTAGGTATCCTTTTGGACAATCTTCAGAGCCATCGTTTTCATGTGGTATATCCAAGAACTTTAGATTGTTTATTCCTCTGTAATAGAATACATAATTCAGGTTTTTAGTTTTAATTACTAAACTTAAAATGTCCAAGCATGTAAACTCGGAGTCAATATCAAAAGAATCTATTCCAATCGTAATGTTGTATTTATTTATCGATGCATATTCGTCTATTACCAGTAAGAGGTCACGGATACCTAATTGAGCCTCATTGTTATTATTTTGCGCTAATATCAATGTCAATGAATTTTTAACAAGATGAAAACGAATTGAGCTATTATTTACGTTCCGTAAATAAACAGTAGGTAAGCTATTGTATTCATCTTGACTCAGCGTTTTCTTCTTGATTGAATGTGCAACGCCTTCTGAAATACGTAAACTATTTTTATTCCAGCGAGCTAATGATAAATTAAAATCTGTATATTGACCAAAGCTGAAAATCAAAGACGTCCTACTTTTCGCTGACTGTTTTATTAATTCTGTTTTTTTAATAGATGATAGGAAATCTTGAATATCTATTTTTATATTTGATGCTGTGAATTTATTTGATGATTTTGAGCTGGAAATTCTATTTTTAATCTTTTTAAGCACTTCCATAATTTGTTCGATCAATTGATTGTTGCAATGCTTTCACATAGCTGGGACACTTTAGATAGTTTACTTTGTGGTCTGAGGGTTTATCAGCTCTTTTGCAGTTAAAACATACTGGAGGTTTATCGATTGAAGGGCAGGTTTTGATGTTGTGTCCTGTGATGGAGCAATGACCACAGATATCTTCTTCCTTTTTACAATGTTTTGTGATGTGCCCATAGACTTGACATTTATAGCACCTTTGCACTGCATGGTAATCATTAACTCTACATGATGTCATATCTATAAATATTTTTTTCTTATTAATTATTGCTTTCCTAATTTCGGGTTCACATTCTACTACCCAATGCACGGAATCCTTGTTTTTCGGCCCTAATTTGAATGATGGCTTGCAACCTTCTTCAAATTTTTGTTTTTCTATTCCTGAATTGACAAAATTTTTGTTATATATTTCTTCAGTTACCTCTTTGTTAGTGAGATCAGATGGAACATCATAAACAATTATCCTGGGTTTTTTATTTTGGGGCTCAGTTATCTTGATTTGATCATTATTTACAGCTTTATTCTTCAATAATTTCTTTTTGTCCTCTAGAGAATCCAGAACAATGAGTAAACCTCCTCCTCTAACGGGTACTGTCTTTTTTATTTTAATGTTATCCTTTCTCGCGATGTTGGTTTCCAGTGTTCCTTTTTTTCACTGTCTTGTTTCCCATTACCGGTGGAATTTGAGGGTTTAATTAAGACTACCTGTTCTTTTGGAAGGATTTTCCTGACTTGATTATTGGACTGGGGATCGCTTGAAGTAGCTTTTTTCGGTAGTTGTATCATGTCTGCGTAAGTAATAGGCCTGTCTTTATTTTTAATTTCCTGAACAGATTTGCTTATGTCCTGTAATGAGTCATGAATTTTCGGATGCCCTAAAGAATCACTTATTTGGCTAATAGTAACTGCTCTCGTTTCTACTTTCACGATTACCAATGCTAATTTTTGAACTAATTCTAAGAAATTATCATATTCGGCTCTGGAAACCTTGTTTTTTTTAAATTCTGACGAAGCCCATTCCTTGAATTCCGAAGAGATACTCTTCATGTTCATTATGTCTGTGTTGAATTCACTCAGCAATAATTGTTCAACAGTTTCCATTTTACCTGGTTGTTCTCGTACTTTGAGTCCTTGGTTCCCTGGAAAGTTATCCTCTTCTTCCTCCTCCTCGAATTGCGGGATCAGTCCATCCGGTGGTTTGGTTGGTGACCTCATCTATCCGACGACGATGACGTATGAAGATAGCTGCTGTATGGTTATGTTCCAGTGACCCACTTATTGATGAACGATGATTGTTTTGAAAACTATCACTACGGTGAAACTAAACTACTAAGATGTTTACTCTACGAGCGCTACTGTAAGACTGATGAATTTAAGAATTTATGAATTTAAGATGAATTTAATGTTTTCATAGTTTGTGATTGTCAATAGATGGTCCAGGAAATATGCAATTTACGATGAGTTACACAGAATTCCATATTCTTTCCATCTTCCATATTAGGATTAATATAAGCTAAGCTAAATTTAAAAAAAAATGTAAATTAGTCTGTCATTCGTCAGTAATTAATGAATGCATTATGAACAACTCTCTTTCATAAGGTGAATAATTTTCTTCCAACATTCTCCAGTTTCTCAATGATAGGGAGGTGATAATTATTATTTGTATAGGTCTTCTAAGGAACGATTATCTATAGCTGGTAACAATCAAATACACTAACTTCAACTCCATACTACCGTTTTAATACCAGGGGCTTGTTTCATAAAAATCTAGAAGACACTAACTTAATGCAGGAACAGCTGATTTAAACGCCTGTATTGAGCATTTAATAGGAGTGATGCTTATAAGAATTAACTTTATTTATTACCAAAGTTTAAATTTAATAAGTAATGAACCTAACTCAGTGAAGTCGCTCTATGACATGAGTTAGTAATTTAAATATCCCCATTGAAGAGGACAACAGCAGCCCACCAGAAAGGCATAGGACACACGAGGCAAATCCATGCCACATCTTTAAATTTGTGAAAAATCTACGCACATGAGTTACTGAAATATATAATTTCTTGGGAGGGCCCTCAGTGCAACGAATTAATAGAAATTTCACGAAGCTAGCTTGTCGAATGTTTTACTTAAAAATCAAGCTTGATTTAAACATAAATGCGCAAGTATTATAAATAAGGTAAAAGTCCCATTAAGATAAAGATGAGAATTGAATGTTAAATTATATATCACTATTTGAAATATTAAATATGCTCATTAAATGTATATTAATATCAGTATTAGTATAATAAGAATTATAGAAACTCAAAGTTCATAAGATAAATTATTTATCTAAATTCCACTGACAGCCGAACTTATACCCTGATATTTAATATTTAAAGTATCTAATATTATTGGAATATTGAATCATATAATTCTAATTCGATAAGCAGAAGCAAGTCGAATGATTGAGCTACAGAAATTTTTAATGTATGCTGATATAAAAATCATGAAATTTATTAGTTGATGCTATTAAGCAGAATAAGAGTTTTAGTTGAGCCATCGGTGATATTTTTCTTGTATATTTTCTCATATTATGTTTGCATTTATTGTTTCATATTTTATTTTTTGCTCGTTGATTTCATTGTAATTAAATATTTACATATGAATGGTGTATATATTATAGATTGAATGGTGTATCTTTCATTTTTAATCCTGTCTTCATGCATGACCAATCTTGTACTAGTATTTTTATTTATTATAATTGATAAATTAATAGAACTACCAACCAACTATATTCTTCATTGAATAAGTTGGATAAATCAGCGATATACAGTGTCGATCATTAAATCTTCAGAAATAATACGTTCTCAAGATTTATTTAAATGGTTCAACCCAATCACTGAAATCAAATTGGCTGAAATACAGGGTTTTTGTTGCAGACGAATCGAATAAAGTATTGATTGTATCATCATCATCATCGTCATGAATTCCGCATTGATTGTATGGCCTCACAAAACCTAGCATCAGGTAAGCATTCTTATTGAGTTTGCAATCATTTCACTATAACTATATTCTTCCTATTTTTTTTTCATTTTTTGCTCTCTACCACTTGACTGACACAAAACATGACAAACAAATTTGGAACTGGTTGCCCGATTAGAGACGTTTGTGCAGGGAATCACATCCTCCCTTTACCATCGACATTTAATTGATTAATTAAGCAACATAAACGTTAATTAGAGGATTGTTGAGATGGATATAACAAATGGCCGGCACACGATACGTTACATACACCCTCTTCTGAGCCCGGGCCACAATCGACATGTTAATGAGATGCTTGGGTTCGGTATCCTTCTAAATTCATTTTTTATCCTCTCATCTTCTTATTATTTTTCTACTATCTCTTCTTCTTCTCTTCTTCTTCTTCTTCTTCTTCTTCTTCTTCTTCTTCTTCTTCTTCTTCTTCTTCTTCTTTATCATCTTACTATCACTACATTCTTACTCTTCACTCATTATGATGATCAGCTCGAGTAGGTCTATGTCCTTTTGTCGATAGTATCAAATCAATCCCAAACAGGGATCAGTGCTTGTATTGGTTGCAACTTAACCCTCCTTCATCGCTGATAAAAAGAAAAAAAAACTTGGGAATGTATGTCGCTTTCATTGTTTTGCCACCATTTGTCTTCAGTCATTGAGTAGCCTGTCAATCTTTTCTCTATAAGTGTTCTTTGAAATATATCTCCAAGGTATTCCTTGTACTTTGTGATTTCCTTGTCAAAGTTCTACAGGTATATAATGCTTGGAGGTTTCTAGCAGATCGGAAAATAGGAATACAACCCCTTTTCTCTTGAATCTTCAATACAAGCAGCTGGTTGCATTGCAATCCATTGAGACAGAAAAGACTGTCAAAAACCAAAACTGTTACATGGAACTGGAAATGAACTCTCATTACAGAATGATACACGGAAATTAAAAAAGTTAGTACTCTACAATCAGCTATCTTTAAATTCATTTATTAAAAATCGTAAAACATTCGAAAAGGTACAACAAGTTGAGCACAGAAGAGGGCTCACCTATTTCAAAAACAGTACAAAAATAATATGAACTTATCCATTATGAGTGATTCTGGAAAGAGATTGCATCTTGAGAACGTTGCACATTAAGGCTGCTCGAAGTAATGCAAGTGATTGAGTTATTGACTTCTATAATGTTCAAAGTATTTCTCAAAATCTTTTATAAATATACCAGCACAAACTTTTTGTAAAATAACAACAAGCAACACCATGTTGCCTGCAATTGCTGAAGTTATTTCTCTTCAAAGAGCGATGAATCTGCTACTCCTGTGGAATTTAGCGACGACTCCGCCCCATCCAGTTGCTATGGTAACAATTGCCAGCCAAGAGAAAACGGAGCAAGCGCCTAGCTCTGAATTTCCCTTCATCCCTGAGATTTCCCAGCAGCCCACCGCGCTAGCTCCCTTTTCGTGATTCCTGTTCAGGGGAAGTTGTTGTTTGCATAATTTTGATGCTGAGACGCATCCTTAGAAATCAAAGAGAAACGGCGGGACCCGTAGGATGTGCAAGGAACAACAAAGATCCTTCCTTCCCTCACTATCAACAATCTCCATATTTCCTCTCCTCAATCTTCCTTTTCACGCCATCTCCTTTCTTCTCTGAAACATTGCCAGACAGACAGGCAGCAATGGTGAACACGTTGTGGTTCATCCCAGCATGCTGTGTGTTCTGCATCTCAAACCTTGCTAATCATTTCGCTTCATTGGTACTTTTGGCTGCCTCCACTTAACCCTTGTTTTGTGGCCGCCAAACGCAATATTCGTGTCATACTTGAGGGCAATTTGCATCAATCGTAAAGCATTAGGAGTTTGATTCTTGAACTGGATAATATATGAGTATAAATTTCCTCTGAATTCAAACCACAGGCTTCAAGTGGAATGATAATCTTCAGTTTTGATTTCAATCACGAAATGTAAATCACAGCATTGTATAATATTAAGTAATGAGTTAGTAATTCTAATTCTTGAGGATACTCGAACAAAAAAATCCAATAAAACTAACAATGTACTAAGAAGATGAAAAATGTTTCTGCAAGTCAATGTCCCTGACTTATTTTATTCGTTTTAAGTTCCACTAATTTTCATTACTCGAATGATAATTAATTGGTAGTTTCACAATTTGAGTTCATCCATCTATTACAAGAAAGAGCGTTTGAATAGCAAGCCTTTGGTAGAACATCTCTTCACAAACTTTTACAAAATCATAATAATGGATCAACATAGAGTTAGTACTGCAACAGCAGTGATCGATTCGTAAGCTCACTAGTGACAAAATACGGACAGGTTCACTACAACTGTCAAAATAGAGACGAGTATCAGTGCGACCTGTGAATGAGCCCAAATCGATGGCCCAGCACTTCATTGTAATCGGCGGTCGTCCATCCACTAGAGTACCCAGCCCCCGTAATTACGCACTCGGCCGTTCTAATCTCCTCCAGGAGTTCGGCTTTCCCTCTCTACTCCCCCTCACTTACTTCTTCTCTCTCTCTTATTTCTATTTTTCGTACCCTACCACAATGCAGATACTCCTCAATACTTCCCTTCCTGGTATTTGCCACGTTTTCTCTCTCACTTCTATTTTTCGTGCCTCACCACAATCAGATACTACAAGTGCAGCATTTATCGGCTTTACTAGTGGACAAAAGAAAAAATGAGCAATAATTGCAGGGTGAGACAGACGTAGGATTCAATGATGCTACATCTACTATATATTTTCTATACTTAGATACAGCGGGTGGTAGGGTTGCGGCTAATCTCATAACACCCTTTCTGATCTCTTGAAGTACCATTTTGTGAAGAATAGAGGTGAGGGTTGCTAACCTTCGTTCTTGTAACTATCACATATTCAACTCTTAATTTCAATCTCGGTATTTCGGCAATAAGTAGGCATACAATATTCTCAATTTAGTATACGCAATTTCCTATTCTTAGCCTAATCATCCCAATTAAAAAAAAATACCCAAATTTAAATCATATTATGAATTTCTTATTTCATAGTAATTGGATTTCTCACACAAATGTATTATCACGACAGAGAATCCATTCAATTTATCAATCACTCATTTTTCATTATCATTTTATTCAATTCATTTATCAATTCAAGAAACATGGGGTAAATACGAATAGAATAAAATTTATTCTGAATGACGAATAAACCCAGTAGAGTGACACCTCAAATTTGTTGTTGGATTTAATTTTCAACCAATGCATCAAATTTCACAAACCATCCTTAAATCCCAACTCTTACATTCATAATTGATGACATCTTCAATGAGAGCTTCCATGACACACTTCACAAAACACATTATCAAATCTTCTGACTCATGAAAAACAGGTGAAAAGTCACTAGTGAAAAGCCATCCACACAGATTCTCACCTATCATCCTAGACTGTGAGAGAGTTCATTGGCCTGGAATCATCTAGAGCAGATTACAGATTGAAAGGCTCACTGGGAACTTTGAAACGTCTCTCCTAAGAGAAATCTGTGTGGACGAGGCTGCAAAGAGAAGCGCAAGCAGTGGTTATGAAGAGACCAAAGTCAAAATAAGTTGGATGGAAGCAATTGGTTACGCGTGTCTGCCTACCTCTTGTAGGGGGTGGTGTGACTGCCCGCTGTGCTCACGTGGACACGACACGTGTGTTGACCCCAGGACACGTGTCGGGACAGAATTCAAACGTCACTTATTATACTAATATTAGGTCGCGACCAACGCTGCAAATCCCAATCACAAGTTGCTCTTCAATTCGATGCCTGGGGGCTCAAAGTTCTTCCTCCAGCAGAAAAGATACAGTAGCAGCAAGTGAGGCGTGATTCCCTCCTTCCTTCTGACAGTGGTCACGTAGGATGTACCCTTGGAGGGTTAGTTTACACGCACCCCTGGCGTGTCCCGCTTCATTCAATTAATTAGTGAGTCTCTCTTGTGTTTTGACGCTCGCTTTCCGCCTCAAATCACGGATGGACCTTCTAACGTAAAATATAGTCTGAAACTAAGAATTTTTTTATTTTCATGATAGTGTGACATCCTGCATTTATTGAAAACTATGAAATAGAAGATATTATTTATTGTTAAAGTTAGAAAGAGTATCAAATGCACTGTTACCTCCGAAGCGATAAGGCTAACTTATCAACAGCTGAGACTGAGATAAAGAGCACCGTTCTATCTATATATATATTATAAAAGCGAAATGGCACTCACTCACTGACTGACTGACTGACTGACTCACTCACTCACTCGCAGAACTAAAAATCTACTGGACCAAAAACGTTCAAATTTGGTAGGTATGTTCAGTTGGCCCTTTAGAGGCGCGCTAAGAAATCTTTTGGCAATATTTTAACTCTAAGGGTGTTTTTAAGGGTTTAAAGTTCGTCTTTTAGCATGTATATTCTTCTTATTCTTTTAATTATAATGGAAAAATGTCCATACCATATGTTAATATAGAACTATAATCTAGAGAGTGTACCTCTTCGAAACAGTTGTTAACTGGTAACTAAATTAATAATTTTGTGAGGTTGGCATTAAGTTGAGTTGACTTTGTTAGGTTGGCACCAAGTTGAAGATTGAAATGCATTTATCGCGGAAAAATTGATTGGGCACTGCTACTTCAATCAGAGCTATTCCTGGGAATATTATATTACTAGCCGTCAGGCTCGCTTCGCTCGCCATATCCGTTTAGCCAGACGTTTAGTCTGGACCCCCGACTGGATCGTCCTAACATAAATGATAAAAATGCTCAAATGAAAAATGCAGGCGAGCAGAACGAGCCTGCTGATCTCATTCTTGGACGATCCAGTCGGATATGGTGAGCGAAGCGAGCCTGACGGCTAGTATGGCATATTTTGAAAGAATTATTTATTGAAAAATAGTAATTCATTCCGAATAATTTATAAACTGTTTGGAGTCAACTATCAAATTTAGAGGTTACAACTTTGTTAACATTATTGAACAGCTTTTTTGAATGCAGTCAAAAAAATTAGCTAAATGATTCTTTGTACAACAGACTTTACGTTTGAGATAAAATGAAAATTTAATTACTTCTAAGAATAAGAATTATTGTAAAAAGTATAAGAATTTCAATAAAAAAAATGTTTATCATTGTTAAAATTATTTATTAATGTGAATATACAACATGTTTAAATGTAATAAAAATGTGCAAGATCATGGTACAAGCATTATCAATAAGAGCAACAATATTCATTATTTGTTATTTATGATTAAAATAAGAATCTTTTATATGAAATATTAATATTATATGATTATTGTAAAATTAACAAAACTGATTGATGTATGAATCTCTGTGACCAGTCTAAGCCAATCATAAGTCAGAAAAATAACACCAAAAAGAGTCGACATTCAAATATGGTGGTCTAATCTGTTATCAGCTACTAAACTGGTCTTATTATATTATGTAGTAACACATGAACGTTGTATAAGGGGAAAGATGAAGAAAGTTTATTTATTCATAAAGGTAGATAATTTAATAATATTCATTGTAAAACAAGAACTATTTTCTTACTCGTCTGTGACGTAATGTCTATGTCATACAAATTCTACCAATAGCAGAATTTCTGTGCAAATTAAGTAAGACAGAACTATTCAGCCAAAAGCTTAGAGGAGCAAGAAATCACTTCCCTTTTGATTCATTCACGAAGCCCTTATTTAAAAGTTACCATTTTGTAAGTAAGATTCTTGTTCGTTAAATTTTATGTATTTTTAATTATAAGCCAATACTTGAGGCAATATTGTTTATTACATTTTGAAATTATTTTTCAATTGATTGCTTCCTGGAAATTTAAATTTCAATTGTTCACTATTTAATTGGTGAAGGAAATAATTTGTAAATTCCTCACGTGCTGAAGACCAGAGCTTGGACGAGCCACCGATTATATAAATTGATTTAAAGAAACCACTACACCAGGAAGGATCACGTGAGTTATCTTTTTATTTATAGGGCCCCAACCTTTGCTTCGAGCAACTGCAGTAATTATTTCAATTTTTTACTTCGTTAAATGATTGGCCACGTCGACAAGCGCTTTTAACAAAATTATTAAGAATCACACTGAATCAGAACTGTAATTTTCTTGGTTGATTAACTGTCCTCATCTGCCTGAACCACGACCTTGATTTAGTGTCTAATATTGTAATATCTTTGTTGAATTATTTTAGACATTTAGTTTCATTTATAAGAATTTTTAAAAATCTGTAAAACGTGCATGATAGCACAGCATCAAGCACAATTTGTACTTTTTAGCACAAGCTCAATTAATTCTGTCAACATTAAATTATTTGAAACCTGTTTATCAAATTCTGAAACATTGCACTGTTTGTCAATTATTATTAAAATTCATTATATTTCGAATTTCGTAATTTGCTTCCTGAGTTCGATTATTTCTTTAGCTCTTCAAATTTGGTGCCTGGCACGTTCGCTCTTATTAGGAGCCGATCAAAGATAATCGTTGAAATAATTGATCCAAATTTGGACAAAGTAACAGATTTGAGTGAAAATATTGAGTGGGGTCAGATCGAGATTGCTTATTCTCTGTCCTTACCTGCTAATATATCGGCTTTTATCCGTGCCCAACTTCAACTTAGGAGTAAACCTTCTACTACAGAGCAGATGCAGCTGTGGTAATAATTCCATAAAGTTCGAAAATATTCTGATCTCGAAATATTTTCTGAACGGCATTTGGTCTATTGAACCTATCCTAGCCCTTCAGAATTTATTAGAGACACAGTCCCGCAAATTATATGCATCGAGGTTTTCGCTCAACCTGTCTGGTTTTATATACCATTTTCAATACAGGTAATAGTTTAAGATCACTGAACCCAGTGTTCAGCAATCGCTTCACTGCAACCTACATTTTCCAAAGAATATTTATCTCATACAATCAGTCATTGGATGAATCAAGGGTGTGCGAGAGTTTATGCCTGCTGTGGTTTGGACGATTGTATTAAATCTTGTACTGACTCACTCAGTCTGGTGTCCTTATAGTGTTCATTCACACGCTTGCAAATTTCAAGCTAGAACACCGAGGATTCAGTACAAGATTTTTCATACATGTGACGTCTCCATCATCTGGGGCATTACTCAAATATTATCAACAACCCCCCCCCCCCCCAAGGAACATTATATGATTTGCCGACGCAACGTGAGGCATTAAACATTGGGTCATTATAATAGTCACATTCTCGTTGAGTCTTATTTGGTTTAGATAGTTGAATGATCTCTCTGCTTCAGATAGGTAGTTCTTCTCTGTTCTCCAGTTCTTAATATGTATAGTTCCTTTGCATTCTCGAATGGAATTGTGTTTTGACGTTGCTATTAATTTATGTGAGTGAACTAGTCAAAATCTAGCCTCAATACCATTTTAGTATATTTACTATTTTTCTGCTAATAGTGATACCTAAATGAGCTCTAGGCTTGTGCGTGGATAATGAGACTGATGGTGATGAGTGATGATGACAGGCGTGATCCGAACCACCAGGTAGGGATTTTAAACTCCTAAATCCTACTTAGATTTTTCATTTCCAGTTTGACTTTATGGAAAATATTCCTGGATTATATTTGATCACGTTCTCGACTTTTCTATCAATATCCTTAGATTTTTTCGTGTGTAATTGTTTTGTGTGAAAAATCAATTTAAACAGCAATGTAGAAAATCCACATCTTAAAGGTGAGAAGTTTTAGGAAATTGTTTTATTGTACACATTCAATGATTGATCAATATTTAGTAATTGTAAGCGATACTATTTTATGTTATTATCATCCTTTTTCAAGAAATTTGAAAATTCTAAGTCTTTGGTTTAATTTATTACAGTTCTCTTCCAAGAATGATACAGAATGTTATGTGTGCGTTGAGGGATTGTTTCAAGGGAACACTCTCAATCGGTAAGATCTCTTGAACATTTTTAGCAATCTCTTCAGTCCACGTACATTATCCATTACATTAGGCTGTTTCAGCTTCTACATTGGTCAGTTACTCAGGAGACAACATAGTAAGCAACTTGGATGCACATGGTTTGTCCCACAAATTATACTCAATGACCACGTATTGTCCACTCTACAATACACCAAATCATGTGTACCATACAACCAATAGGATGATAATCTATTATCAATCGTAACAGGTAACAGTAATCTGAAGCTATTGTCTCTATTGATAGTTTAATGATTAAAGCTCTTGTCTTCATGCAGGGAGGTCTTGTCACAAATGCAAGTTGCTTGCTTGACTCGATTTCTCTCCAGGAAGATGGACAGTCAAGCTTTCTCTTGATCCACTATTTGACTGCATCAAATGCTACTCTAACATAAAAGTTTGCTTTATGCTATCAATAAATTCAACTGCATCATAAATTACTTTTGCTATGAATTATTTATTGAGACTACTTTTTCTAATAAAATACATCATTATGGATGTAGAATTTATTTTAAACATAAACATGATAATATGTAGAAAATTAAAAGTTCAACAGAAATTTTATAAGTTTTTAAAGTATTATTCACGAGTACGATATTTCATTTATACAAGTATCAATAATTTGCTGTTATATACTTCATTAGATTGCAAAATATTCTGTTGGATTGAGAAATGTTGAAAAGTAGCATACACTTATCTTGGTCTACTATATTCATAAAAATTGATAGAGGAATAGTTTCGTGTTGTTTTGTTCCTTTATCTGCCATCCGCCCATGTATATTGTACAGTATTTGCAGACTCTAGATTGCATATTGTTGAAGCATTGTGGTGACAGCTTTTTTTTTTTTGAAAGGTTACTTTATGAATATACTCCTAAGCTTATTCAATAATTCTTGGAGCTGTGAAAATATCACCATCATCATCATCTTACGTTCAAAGATTAGGCTATTGCCTGTTCCGACTTACAAACAGCTTATAGTTATTTGAGTTCAAATGAGTTATATAAAAAGTTATTGCAATCTCTTACGGTGCCTTCCAATTGATCTCCTGCCTTCTGGTCTATAATTTAATACTTGTAGGGAAAACCTTTCTGCAGAAATTCTTTTTATATGTTCCTTCCATTGAATTCGGTATTCTGTAACTTTTTCATTCAAATTGTATATTCTCAGCTGTAGAAATATTATGCAAACTAAGCCTATATTTTTAAATTCTGCCAAAACTTCATCTTAGCCCTTAGCGGCTGAATATAAGAGAAATGAAAAACTAACATTGTGAGTTTCTCGGATGTTGACTAGCCTGTAGCATTCAGTGGTGTTTTGGATATATAATAATTCATGTAAATCGAATAATAATCTAAACTCTGGTCGGTTGGTTCCAAATATATCAGTTGAACAACTAATAAACCGACTAATTGACAGGAGTTATGCCCCTGAATTGAAAAGACGCCCGCGCTGAGTTCAAAAGAACGTTCCCAAGTCCCAACTCAAATAACGAACGTCGTCCCTCCCTCCCCCCTCGAACACGGACGCCAGTGTTTCTAGTCTGTATATTTTATTATTGGCCCCCGGCAGTCACTTTCTGTAGCCTTCTGTTCGAATGTTTTAGAAATAATATTGAAAGGAAAGGAGAGAGAGGAAAAACCAAATAAATGTCTCGTTGTGTAAATAATAAATAAAAAGAGAGCGTACAATGCAAAGGTAGTACTGTTAACGTGCCCAGCATGTTTATTACAGTGGTTCCACCTTGCTTGAATATTATTATAACTGCTGATGGAAATGCGTATCATGAATGCATCGAAATGCATGATAGATGAGTAAAGAAGAATTTACCACTCATCACATTTGAATTAATCGGATAAAATAATAGTCCAAGCAATGAATGCTCAAATAAAGGTATAGAGGGAAAAGTTTGGAACATAACTTCCAACTCCACAGCTCTTTTAAGGATATTAAGAGGATAAACATATCAGAAGTCATCACCCCTACCCCCTGTGCTACAGGGGTGGGGGTGGTTTGAAAGTACCATTTTTTTTCATTTTTCGCATATATCTCGGAAACTATGAATCTTATGAACATTTGTATTCTGTGCAAAATTGAAGCTTACAATATTACCAACATCGTTTGTCTTCTACATTTTTACCATATCTCTCATAGTTTCTGAGATATCCGCTCTTGAAGGTGAGACATTTTTTTAAAAAACACTTCTGGCTCCAATTTTTTCATCTTTTCGGCCTTATAATTTTTGAACGATTGATGAAAAAATCCATGAGCTAATAGAGCATCAAATTATCTTCAATTTCATGTATATTTTCGCTATTTTACGCATTTCCCTACGACTGTTGCAGCAGTTTTAGTGTTGAGAGTGAAATTTACTGTTCAGCAACAATAGATCAGTTGACAATGAAATTTGGATGGAATGTTTGGAACACAATTTTCGACTTTGCAGCTTTGTTGAGACTAGTTTGGAGGTGAGCATATAAAAAATCTCAACCCCTACATCATGTGCTGAAGGGATGAGGATGGTTTGAAAGTTGAATTTTCCACTTATTTACTTACATGCTTATATCTAGGTAACAATGTGTTCTATTGACATAATTAACTACATAAAAATTAAGCTTAATAAATTTCCTATAAGTTTTGTTTTGCAGAGAGTTTCGATAAATCCGAGATATTCGAGATATTTATGTTCTAAAGTGATGCATTTTCGAAAAACGAGTTTTTCTTTCATTTTTTCGCTCTTTCAAGTCTTATAACTTTTCAACAATTGATGAAACAAGAACGTGCTAATAACGAGAATGTAGAGCACTAAATTATCTTTCATTTCATGTATAATTTGACTATTTCACACATTCCCATACGACTGTTGCAGCAGTTTTAGTTTATCCTCTCACTATTCTTAAAAGAGCTGTGGAGTTGAAAATTGTGTTCCAAACTTTTCCCTCTACAATCTTTCGTTGACATTACTATAAGTAAAATGCTACTATTATTGATTGAGAAGAACTAGACATTTTTGAGATGAATGTTGGTTCTGAAAAGTTTGTCCATTATTTTTCCATGTTATTACATTGCATTTGAAAGATTCAAAGTGTTCTAGAAATGAGTATGAGAGTCGAATTGGACCACGTAGGTGTGGGATTGACTCATCAGCGATTTTTGAAGTCTGTAAATGTCTTCAATCAATTTTACAGTTTAAATTATTGTGGAGAGATTTTGCTTGGTCTGAAATTAATAGAGGATGATATAATGTAGAATACTTTTGGTTGACATAGAGATTATAAAGTAGCTACTGAAATTGATTGTGAGGTGAAAACTCTCAAGACTCCAGAAACAATCAATAATTCAATTGAGAAAGTTCATTGAGAATGTTTCTATAATTATTGACCAACCTATCTACAATCCAACTTGCAACATAAGTTATCATAGTTCATTCACGGTTTCTATGTGTAAACTAATAGATGTTTTGAAATAAATGTGTATACTAGAAAATGATTGAACTTTAGAAAACTAAATTTTGAGATTGCATGAGTCATGATAAGGTTTATGACTTTCTACTCGAACTTGAAAAAATGATATGAAAGTTAATCAACAATACAACACAGAACAATTAGGAATGCAGCATAATATTATTTCAGAAATTAATCAATTAGGCCTATACTAAAATCAAAAACCAAATTAATATAACAACTATTTATCACTCTAACCTTTTAACTGCAGATATTTAACATTCTTGGAACTTCCATACTGATTCCTTGGGCAAAATGTACAAAATCCTTCGTCCTAAAACAAGAGAAATCATCAAAGTGAAACAAGGAAATCATCTCTGAAACATTTATACCTATTCATTTTATACATTATACATCATACCTATTTCTTTTTTAGTTTCTGTTGTCTATTTCTTAGATAAATCCAAATTTTTATTGTAAAATAATTTAAAATAGTCCAAAATAGAAGTGTGGTATCTTTTTTTTGAAATTAGTAAAATAATAGATGAGAAATACAAAATATTAAAATATTATTTTATTGATTTCAAAACAGGGTACTATGATAAATTCTATTCTATAAATAAAAATAAGTAGCCCTGAATTATAAAATTACATTGTAGAATATAAGTTATCATAATCATTAGAATCAAATTACAAAATAATATTTCTCTATGGAAGTAAGATTGAATGCTTATGATTATGAAGAAAATAATATAGAAACTCTAATTCAATCTCCATAATTTTAAAATCATGAATGGGATATTTTGTTTGTTTTGAGCATATCACTATGATCAAACTCCATGATTGAATAGAACACAAAAAATTCTTCTCTGACTCTGAGCTAAGCTTGAGCTCTGGATGATGAATTAAATCAACATGTTCATGAGTTAATGAATGACAAGAGAGTGAACTTTGAAGACTATTGGACAATGAGTAGAGCATTTCCCACGTAGGTTATTTCAACTCGTGTTAACAGCAAACTAGTGAACAGAAAGAATACTGCAGGCGATAGTGTATAATACTCGTATAGTATCATTGAGTCCCTATAGAGCCGCGTCGCCACGGGAAGCCAATGCGCCAACCCCAAGGGATTACGTCCTTGATTCTTCCACTTCGGTGCTCCTCTTTGCTCTTTTGTCCTCCCCGACAATTTGATTCCCCTCCAATGTCCTGGCTTCATATCCCTGTATACGATTTATTCCATCCCGTTTTCACCAGTCTCGCTGGGATCACCTCTATGATTGTTTAATCAGGAAATCCACGATCAGGAATCTGATCGGGTGGTTTGTCTCTCAATCAATCATTCAATCAATATAGATTAATCTGGATCAGGAATGTGATCGGGTGGTTTGTCTCTCAATCAATCATTCAATCAATATAGATTAATCAAAAATTGTAAATTCTCTCTAGACTTTTTTCACTTCTACGTTAGGTTAGTATCATCATGAAGGAATAGGTTTTCCAGTTCCTTTTTAATGGTGAGCCAATACGCTATATATTTTAATACTTCCAAATAATATAATATTCAATCAAAACTTAACTCTATGAGATATATTTTTGACCTTATGGGATAGCTAAACATTTTTTTTAATGTTATTTTTTTAGAAATACTGTAGGTCTACTGTAATAGATTAGATTATAATATACTGTTGTGAGTCGGAACAGGCAACCTATAAACCTTGAATGGAAGAAGAAAAAGAAGAAGAAGAAGAAGAAAAAACAGTAGGACATTCTGGGTCTCTGCGTATGAACAGTCAGTCAGAAGTGTTGAACAGTCAGTGTCACGCTTTGGAGTATGAGAAAATCAACTATTAACATATAACAGTTTGGTTAACCAAAGTTCTAAAGATTTTAAAGCTTTAGATAAGTTGTAATAATTCGAGTGGTAGTGAGGCGTGCAATATTGCAATGGTCACCGCTAGACATTAATCCAACCATAATTCGAAATTTACATTACTCATAGGCAATAATATCATATTGATTTTATTCATGTAGGCTATCGTATATCACACTGCTACTTCATCTTCTTCAAACTGTACTACATACTTTGAAATCAGCATGCTGCGTTTTATTGATGGAGTGTCACCATCAATGACTTATTGCACTTAAGAAAATTGGAAACAATATGGAGATGTTAATTTTTTGAAAAAAGAGTCTTCAAAGCAAACAGTGCTATATTTACACCTAGTTATGAACGAATGTTGCAATCAACCCAATTATTTTCCAACAAACTAATCAAACAAACTGAATCCCCGGAGTCATCGCTCCATGTGAGTTGGCACGAGCTGTGGCATCATTTTTAATCAAGAGTACTTGTCTTTTGAATCCATTTCATCTATTCAATATTCTGCCTTGATAACAAAAGATGCTCATCACACAAAAACAATTAAAATCACTTGGAACTGATAATTAATTTAGTCAACATTTTTTTTTTCAAATTCAGTTCTTCATGGTATATAAAATATAATTGAAGCAATAGATAACATATAATTGAAAAGTAAAGATATCAAATCAGTTGCTAGTCTATTATTTCGACCATTAAGTGAGAAACTGAAACAAGTAGGAAGTTGAGCTATATTCAGTTCGTCGAATTTTACAGCACCAAGTTCACATTGCAGGCTGATACGCAGCCGGTGGCTCATCAGTTCTGACGTGGATCAATATTGCAAAAAGTAACATAACCTAAAAGGTTTTTCAATAATGCTTTCAAATGACAATATGTTGGTATTATTCAAAAATATATTATTATGTTATCAACTGGACTTTCTGAAAGCAACGCAGAAGCTTGAGGAACTGAGATTTTGACTAACTGGGACCCTCCCACCCGGCTGATCCGTGATCAACTGAAAACGTGATGAAGTGAATGTGACCAACTGTTGACATCAACTGTCACTTCAGTTGATGTGACCTCATTAGGAATATTGGTGGAGACGAAGAAAGTAACAATCAAAAATGAGGAGGCTATGTTGTTGGCACTACTATTCCCTCAAATAGAACACTTTTCATACCTATCCATTCCAATCATCAGATTAAAGATCACAAGCATAGAGCTGAAGTTCCATGATTCCAACGAATTTCATGAAAATGTCACTGTTGGGCATTTAGTTTTTTTCAAGTTCACATCAACTTGAACTTGTTCGTGTTGGAATCCAAATTATAAGGGATATTTATTTTTCTTATAAAATCAAATTTTGTCAGTGAAAAATTGTTTAATATTTAGAACTCTATATTATCTTAAAACCCCCAGTAACCACAAATTGTTGTGCGAATATAATTTTTGAAAGGCAGTACTAAAACGTGCGTATGACATATGGGCGTACATATACGCCTATATGATAAGTTTTAGGATGTGTAAGAGAGCACACCTAACAACACACACCACAGACTATACGAAATACCATACATTATTCTCCCAGTGCGGCAACTCATCTAACATCTTACACTTGTAAGCAATGGTTGAAGAGCCGATAATAACTTGAGATAACGTCACTTAGGGAACTTATCAAGATCTCGTATTCAAGTTACCGATGACAGCTTTTCTTTCGGCAACTTGTCATTGTTAATTAATACGATCTCTTGGAACGGACCCTTCTCTTGAAGTATTCTCCGCCTATCAATATGAATACTGGCTGTGGCTGTCAGGAGTATATTTCATTTTATAGCTCACATTTGAAAAAATGACTTTCGAACTCTTACAAGTTTGAAATTTGGAAATTTACCCTACCTCTCTTTTAGGTTATGAAATTTTGAATTAAATTAAATCAATTGAAGCTTAAGAATTGAAGCAGAAATAATCTTCAATGAGTACTGAGCTATAACTTTTGAAAAATGAGTGAAAATTATAAAATAAATCAATTTTTGTTTCTAATCAACAATATCTTCCGATTGTCACCGTTTAAATTTATGATTCGAAATCCTTCTCGATATAATTCTGTGCTCTACAACTTAAGACAAGCTAGACCGCTTTATTTCACAAAGATTTACAGGTACACCTGATAACAATGCTCCTTGTATTTCAAAAAACGCCTTCGTTTCAACCATCATCACTAACTTCATTGCCCTCACATTGACACTTCGCACAATGATATAGCTTCCTAAGATCATGTTCAATCGGAATCACTCATTGATGCTCTCAATGCTAGTATTTCCACAGACGAAGTATTTTCACAGGATTGAATGAACTAAATGGTATTTCTTAGTGGAGAGGCACACATATGGACTCAGAAAAGATCAAAACATCAAACACTCATAACTTTCGACACAATGATCTAATCTTCTCCTATACTACAGCTCATTCTTTTCGACTCGTCACGGTGGTTCGAAATTAGTCGAATTTGGTAAAAAATGGATTATTTATTCTTGAGTGTAGGGCCACGTTAACACATATTTCCATTAAAAAGAAAATGATAATCAATAATATCAAATTCTAGAAACTGTGTATCTCCATATTCCGTAACGATATAAATTGTACTTCGTATTGAATTGTGGAACAATACCTTTTTTTCATCTCCAGTAAATATAATTCATGAAAAATATATGGGCAAAGTTCAATACGTTCATCTAAAGAAATCATCAAATTGAAGATATTCCCCCTCATTTTCACGTCTTTGTCAGTTTTTCGCTACAAAACAGTGGTTTAAGATGTATTTAAGGCAACTAAGCTTGTAGAGGATAGAACTCTATACAATTTGAGGCCAATCGCAAGTTTTATCAGGTATTTATAGGTTAACAGTAGATTGAATGGAAAAGATGAAAAAAATAAAACGTGCCATTATTTCAATTGTTGTAATTTGTTGTCTGTAATTTTTCAATGGTGATCTTACGAATAGAATCTGTTATTGGAATGGAAAGAGAAGAGAATTCTCTACAATGTTGACCACATTTCGATTTTTTATTAGCGAATATTTCACAAGAAAGGATGATTTAACAATTACAATGTATTAGGTTCACTGAGCTACGGGCTTCCTTTTATTATAGGCTAATGTCTCGCCCAGTCGATTAAGACATAGGTGCACAACAAATTAAGAGAAATCTCAATTTTTAGGGTGTCAATATACATAGTACATAGCCTAGAACCACTTCAAAACGAGTATATCGCGGCTCCAAATCAAGCCAAATCGCAGCCAAATTTATATAATCTTTTCAAAGATGAAATCCTTGATATACAGTTCTACAGTTAATGTCCTATAATATTTTATTGTATATCTTCTGCATGGAAAGTCCTATATAGACTAATTCTGAGAATGGTTCAAGACCTTTGGTGTATTTGAAGGCATACTTTTTCAATGTCCTATAGTTTAATTGTTCAGTTTATCTTCACTATGTACGACTTTTCGTGCTTGATGCGCATTCAACTAACACAGTACCAAACACAGGTGGTTCAATAAAAATCAACAGGAGAAGTGCAAGTTAATTTGTTATCAAGTGTATCTGGGAATAGTGTTCATTAGATGATTATAGAATAATTTTTGAAACTTTCAACGTAATCAAATGCCGTTGAAGTTTATCGTAGATTTGATTGAATGTATAAACAAAAGTGTGATCAGGATATGAGGAAGGATTGAAGTCACGGCGAGGAGGGAAGTAGATTACACTTTACACCTCGTAACAATTTATCAAACGAACTATATTTTGGATCGATTTGCATAAAGTGAATAAGTAGACTGAGACAATTTGCTTATTTGTTATTTCTACCACTTTATGAAACAGTATTTTCATCAGATAAAACTCATTTCATGAACGACCTCGTTCTCAATGACATTTGAGTCCACTTAAAATGCAATAAAGCTTCAATATAGCTTGGTGGAGATGAAATTTCAAACGTAGTCAACTTTCAATCTCTTCTATGGATAAATTATCTAGACTGAAATTTTCGAGAGCGTCCTTTGGATTTCTATTAAATCTATTCACAATGTAAACGACTTTTCACATTCAACAAGTTGCTGTGGCATTCATTCTAATTGCATGTTGTGGTTCACGTTTTCCTCCATCCATTTGAGTTGATTGCCAATTGCTCATCATTGTACATTATCAAATCTTCGAATCTGCTTTTGTAGATAATCACACTTCTGCTTATCCAGTGACTAATGCTCTGTTAAGAAAATTACAGATTACATTGATTGCTGATTTAACAACAATATGGAAAATACGTGTAAATTGGTAGAAGTGATAATTGCAAAATAGTTATTATTTGTTGAGGTGAAGATTTGATTCAGCAATGAAGAACTATGGAGAAAAATACAATGAACATTTTTCTCTCAAAAAATCAAGATATATGAATCTCAGACCTGAATCTGAGTTATGAGAAAGATTGTTGGTTTCTTTATGAGTTCTTTGGTTTCTTTGGTATCTGTTCTGTTTCTCATTTCTCCAGCAATTTGAAAATAATAATTGATTCACCATTTGCGAATTATATTCTTGAATTGCAAGGAACAGGAATGAATATGTGTACATTTCTTCATCTTCCTCAGCCGAAGATCATTCTTTATAAATTTCTAACAATACCTAATTCAAAATTTAGGAAATTTCTCGAATTCTTCCGAAAAATGCGATAAAATAGCTTATTTGAAAAATATTTACAGTTCTATCGATCCTTCAATTGAGCCCTAGGTTTAAGATATTGAAGATCAAATTTCGAATAATGATCTTCCATTCATATTGCATGATTATTTCCTCTGTATTTTCTACTATATTCCACGAATAATGCATGCATTTATTTTCTTTGATATACCAGTTTCAAAAATCTCCTCTTTCAAGATTTTTGGAAAGTATCAAGTATTGGATGTACAGTGTAGCAACTCTTTGGGCTTCAAGGTCTGTGATGGGTCCAAGTCTATTTTTAAACTTGGACAGAGCAACAGGTAGTTGGGAAGGGTCAGTTATTCTTCCTAGGTATATGAATGCCCATTGTTGGTGGCTAGTATGAAAGTTGGACCCAAAGGCAATTTGTCAACTAAAGAGAGCACGATTTGGAGTAATGTGGAGTACTAGGCTACACATGCATTTTGGCAGGTGGTCCTATGGATTTAGGAGTTGAAGGACTATGATAATAATTGTTACAAGTGTTATTACATAGCCCCCCAATCCATTTTTACTAGATAATTTAGCATTATCTATTGATAATATAGCAGAGCTATTCACAACAACTTTCAGATGACAATGAATGCTTGTTTCTAAGAGATAGCTAATAATATGAACAAGAAAATAGAACCTTTGGAATAGTGAGGCTTAACTTACACTAGCTCAAGTTGAGCTTAATTTGGGAAAGCGAGTCTCAATCACATCATTAAGCTATCGAAATTCATATTAGGCTTATCTCATTTACCATTTGATGCATTTCAGCTACTACATAAGTGAAAATACAGCAAAAGTAAAATTACTTTGTCCAGGGAATTATTTGGCTCAGAATCAAGTTGGTGAGAAGTATGAGACGTTCAACTACCTACTAACCTACCTATAGTTCATTTGACGAGAAGATAATGTAAAAGCATTGAGAAATCATACTCTCTAGAGGTCTATCTGTCTATGGTAAAAGAAAACGATTGTGTGTGTATCTATGGTAAAAGTCAAAGATTATGTGTGTTCCGTAGACAGATAGATCTCTAGAGAGTATGATTTCTTAATGCTTTTGCTTTATTCTCTCGTCAAATGAACTATACTTGATAATGAAACTCAAGATTTGATTCGAAATAAGAATTTCGTGGTGTAATGAAAGTTTGAAGTGTAATTTTATAGCAGTTTCATATCGGGCAGTACGGGGTTGAATAATACTAGCAGTACGGACCTCTCATGGGTCCACAAACTATCTACTCCGAAATGTAGTCAACAGCAACAAGGAAGGCTCAAAATCGAGAAAATGGTCATACTTTCCAACTAATATAGAACAATAGAAAAAGGATGAAGGAAGAAATATTGCCACCTTTATAAACAATAGGACAACCCTTTCCGATCCCATCAACCTGTTACATTTCTACTTTCAGGTAGTTGGACCCACCAGAGACTTCAAAGCCACTCTTTGTTTTCAGATTAAAATTTCGCTGAACTCAAACTAGAGTGTCAAACCTGGAAGAGTTCTGATGGCATTCTAACTTTGTGAACAACTGTTCTTCTTCCTCTGATACATTAGGCCTACCCTATCGTCATCAGATGCCCAACCAGCTTAAATATATCAGATATTGAGATTTACAAATCGGGTTCCATACACAACTGCTTATTAAGTCAAACCTCGATAAGATTCATCTCAATGATATAGGGAAAGAATTGTCTTATCAAGGTATTCGCGTTAAATCTTTTAAAAATAAAGGATTTTGTAAAAGTACTCTAGGATTTTTGTAAGATTGATCTGATATCGGCTATATTGATCACGGGTATAACAATTAAATTGAGTTTGAACAAGAGGTTGTGACTCGTGTTGTATTCTTTCCCTGACGGAAGAAAATTTTTGTACACAGACCTTGGCTTGGCTCATCGAAAGAGGCAAGAGAGATAAGTAGAATACCTCTCTGTATACTTACATTGTTGTAATAATTTATAATCTATATATATAAAAGCGAAATGGCACTCACTCACTCACTCACTCGCATAACTAGAAATCTACCGGACCAAAAACGTTCAAATTTGGTAGGAATGTTCAGTTGGCCCTTTAGAGGCGCACTAAGAAATCTTTTGGCAATATTTTAACTCTAAGGGTTGTTTTTAAGGGTTTAAAGTTCGTCTTTTAGCATGTATATTCTTCTTCTCCCAATCTCTTAATTATAATTGAAATGTCCATATCATATGTTACTATAGAACTATAATCTAGATAGAGTACCTCTTCGAAACAGTTGTTAACTGGCAACTAAATTAATAATTTTGTCAGGTTGGCATTAAGTTGAGTTGACTTTTTTAGGTTGGCACCAAGTTGAAGATTTAAATGCATTTATGGCGGAAAAATTGATTGGACACTGCTACTTCAATCCTGGAAATATATTATTACTAGCCGTCAGGCTCGCTTCGCTCGCCATATCCGTTTAGCCAGACGTTTAGTCTGGACCCCCTACTGGATTGTTCTAACATATGATAAAAATGCTCAAACGAAAAATGCAGTCGAGCGAAGCGAGCCTGCTGATGTCATTCTTGGACGATCCAGTCGGGGGTCCAGGGGGCGGAGCCCCCTGGCTAGACGGATATGGCGAGCGAAGCGAGCCTGACGGCTAGTTTTATATAATTTTTCTCAAGTAGAATAACTATTTTAATGATGGAATAGAATAATAATCATAATCAAATTGAGGAACTACGAAGTAGCCTACTCCTAAGTTTTCAAGAGTATTTAATAGATTCATACTAAATCTAAGAGGGGTGGGATTTTTTGTTAGCGACAAGATGTAAAGTGGTGGCGCTTTCGACTGGTCTCAGTGGGCTTACGGCTCTTGAGTGGAAAATAAAACGATCAAAACAAACAAGAGTGTCGGCATCCATCCGACATCAGACTTATCGACGGATGGGTTGGAAGCCTGTGATTGGCTGCTCCCAGACAGGCCACACCCCCAGCCAATGGGAGAGCCAGTTGGGCGCAGGACCAGTTCCGCGAAAGGGTCCAGGGGAAGCTAAGAGTATCAGCTGGCTTAGTGCAAGCCTGAACTTTGTTGCTGTTAGTTGCGTCGGTTCGTTGCAAAGGTTGATCAGTTGGTTCGTTGCAAAGGTTGATCACAAGGGAATAGTTGTTTTGCTAAATATCTTCAAAAGTGCTATTAAAATCACATTTATCATTAATCCACCTACGACTACAACTGGATAATCCAAGTTAACAGACACATACAAGCTGCCAAGAATGTTTAGCTGAGACGTTGCTCGTGGAAGACAGTTGATTGTGAAGAAGTTTTGTCTCTATGCCTAACCCGGAGTCTGGCAGAGGATCGTTTGATCATCTATGATCAAAGTCTCCTGCTTTGCAGACTTCAACGCTCTAGGAATGAAGGTAAGAAGAGTGTTTTTTATTAGAAATTGTTACATAAAAAAATTGTGATAGAGGATGTACGTTCAGAGAGGTAATAGAAAGGTAGTTCATGATCTACCTAAACTTCTTACAAGTGAATTTCACAGCTTTTATTCAGCTGCAGCCAATGATATCCGTGAGCCAATGATATATTCACTATCTCAGGTGGGTTCCTAACCACATCAGTTTTTCATTTATTTTGCTATAAAGGTGCGTACAGATATACGCGTCGTGAACATGAGCAATATTCATTTTTAATCAGCTGACTATATCTGTATTTCTACAGAAACGGTAAGATACAGATGTAAAAAGCTTAGCATCAGCTGATTAAAAGTTAATTGCTCATGTTCGCGGCGCGTATATCTGTACGCACCTTTATAGCAAAATAAATGAAAAACGGATGTGGTTAGGAACCCACCTGAGATAGTGAATATATCATATCATTGGCTCACGGATGCACACGGATTCGAGTATACATCTAGCTTTAAAAAAATCGGTTCAGTGACCAACTTGAATGATTATCATTCAAGATATGCACATGGCAGAAATTACCATAGAAAATAATGAACTATATACATTGGAAGACCCTCATATAGACACATGCTCATGAGAGAAATTCACATGAAACTTACACAATAGGATTCCGATTCACTTGAGATTGAAATTGGTCTCCGATATACCGTACTTCCAACACTTAATTTCTTCTAGTTCAAAGGTCATCAGAAATTTGGAATGATTTCATAATTTTCTTATATTATAGTCTTACAGTGGAATGGAAGCCACCTGTAACAGCAATCTATAACAATTTCCTCACCCAAAGAGGAGAGAAGTATAGCCTAAATATTTCAGTCATGAAAGGATGAGTATTTGTGAGATGGTGTATCTCAATATTTTCAAAAATGTGCAATAATATTTTCAGCCACAAATAAATAATGGTCTAAACACTAGACATAATATGAAAGTAGTATGCTCTTCTTTTGATAGAGTGTTGACAGTCTTGGTAAATTTTATGCAGCTCACTAAGATACACTGACTGAATGCTGCCTGTATTCATTAAGAGAATGTTATGAGATCTTATTGAGAAAATCAGAGAATCAGAAGATCAGAAAATCATTCAGCCGATTTTGTAAAATGAAAAACATTCCCTCAATGGAGGGAAACCATATATTTGATATATTTGACATGTCGTGCACCGTTTGAGCTGTGATCATCAAATGCGGTTTTATACGATGAAATAATAATAATAATAATAATAATATAATAATAATAATAATAATAATAATAATAATAATAATAATAATAATAATAATGATTATAATGATAATAATAATGATATCAGCGCATTCCTAGAGCTCTTGATACACCTTGATGCTCTTGATATTAGATCTGTCTTCAATATTGTCTTGATCTGCTCAATAATACATGAATTAAGGAACTAGATGCCTCACAAAATAATTACATTATAAAGAGAATGGTTACTAGTATATGTGCTCCTCATGAGATAAATTCTTAATTGATATTGTGAGAGAATTAAACTTCATAATTGAATAAATTTTCCCTAGTGTCACAAATGTTTTCAATTCGCAATAAATTTTAGAAGTTTATTCTACAGTGGCGTAGCAAAGGGGTGAGGGAGTTTCCAGGCTACAACCCCCCCCCCATGAGCCCGAAAAAGAGGCCTAAAAATCCAAGATGAACCCCCCCATCATTCATCGAATTCCACTGGTGAAGTCCATAGGGGGCCCAAAATTTTTGAACAAATTCCCCCATTTCAAAATCCTGACTACGACTACTGATTTATTCATTTTGTATTATGTAGGTATCTTCCAGTCTTAAAATATTATTTTTGTAGGAGAGCCGCTAACAATTCTGATCCCTCTATTAATTAATCACTTAATCACTAATTTGTGAGAAATCTGGAATATCAGAAATACCAAAGCTGTTTTTCATGCTTTATTCTTGAATGAAAATATTTTTTTTTATTCTGATTTTCTATTGTACTTTCCGGTAATCAGTTCAACTATGAACCAGACCAGAATCTTGGTATTACAGATAGGAGGCCTTGCACTATTAGCATAACATAATTATTATCATCTCTATAATATATATCAAAAAAATGTTTTACACCTATTTAGATAAATTTTGTGATGTAACAAGTAACCAGTAAATTGATTCAAATTCTATCAAAGTGCCATTGAACTTGAAATAATGTATGTAATAATTTTATCCAGATCACTTTGGTTATACTGTATAGTTGACAGTCACAATATTGTTTTTCAAATTTTATGTGTTTATTATTTCTTGACATAATTCACATTTTTGATAACTTCACAAAAGTTATTCGTATGAATCATATTAATGTTACATTTTATGGCCGCTATGGCTTCGTATAAAATGAGCGCTGCTATCCAGAGATTGTCAGTTTGGTGTAAGGGTAAGCATTCCTGACTGGCAATTGGGAGGTACCGGGTTCGATTCCCGGGCTGGCAAATAATTTCCATCTAGCTGTTAACCCTGTTGTCAATGTCTGCAGTAGCAGAAGTCTTCGGGGTGATTTTCAGCATTTATTTAGGATTCTCGTTAAATAATAATTATATTAAA
This sequence comes from Nilaparvata lugens, assembly GCF_014356525.2. Lineage (NCBI taxonomy): Eukaryota > Metazoa > Arthropoda > Insecta > Hemiptera > Delphacidae > Nilaparvata > Nilaparvata lugens. The sequence goes on from NC_052509.1 coordinate 33,819,081, forward strand.
AAAATACTACAAAAGCATTAAATTTCCCGCTCTTAAAATGTATAACTCGAAACAGTAAAGAACTATCGGTACTAATTTTTCGGAAACAAATCGATACTAATCATTTATAACATGCATTAATCATAGACATCAATGTGAAACATTTGAAAAGATTATCAATTTGACGATTCAGGTATTGTAACTTGACTCCCCAAGGAGGTATTTCACTCACTCAAAACTGACAAACTAACAACAATAATCTTACAAAATACCTATAAATTCCTATCCTTTTCCTATTTAGAATACTTTTCAGTCATCACTAACAGTCAGAGTACTATTACCTTACAATAGTTGTAAGACACTCAAAAACATTCGGGAACTTAATAATAGCATGAAAGAGCTATTTATTACCGTATATATTTTCCCGATATAATAAAAAAATCTCTATTGTTATACCACAAGACGTCAGTGATGATAATAACACCCTTGTAGTTGATTAGAATAGAATGAAACATGCTCAATATTCTAAGTGAAGTTTATAACAAACTAGCAGGTAACCTGTACTCCGGAAGGGTCTGTTCGAAGCCCAAATAGATTGAATTCGGTTTTATAGTCAAGAAGTCAAGTCAATTTAGCCATGAAAAGGGGGTTTTTAGAAGAAAAAACCCGATCATTGTGCCAAAAGTTATGAGTGTTTGAAATTTTTATCCTTGAGGTGTCCTTATGCGCGCCTCTCGACGAGGAAATACTAATTATATAAATAATTAATAGATGCACCTAATAAATTAGGTGCATCTAACAAGTTGAAATGGAAAGAGCATATCAAGATGAAAAGGAGCGAGCTCAAATACAGTAAAATCTATTGGCTGTTGGGCCGACAATCACAACTGTCATTGGACAACAAAATATTGACTTACAAATTCTAAAACTTGTCTGGACGTATGGAATTCAGCTTTGGTGCTGCTCTAGAACATCTAACATCAATCAGAATCAAACATTTCAAAACAAAGTACTGCGGAACATGGTGAATGCGCCCTGGTACATAAGGAACAGCGATTTGCACCGAGATCTCACATCCCCTATGTGACCAGTGAAATAAGACGATTGGCAGGGCAGCCCATCATGAGTCACGTCTTCATCAACACGACAACAAACACCGATTCATCCAAGACAGCACTGAACTCACAAGGAGGTTGAAGAGAACAAAGCCCTTCGAGTTGGTGTAGTGCTAGTGAAGTGAAAGAGTATATTAGATAGAAGTGTAGCGAAATAATTTAAATTAGAGAAATTATAGATTAGAACTTGAAGACTTCAGCAATAAAAATTAATATTTTAGGATAAGAAATAAGAGAACAAAATTAATGGTTAGTCCTAGTGACTAGTTTTAATAGAAACAAAATTAACAAGTGATTCTGATAGAAGATTATCTTACTAGTAGGTCTGTGAACAGTAGACCTCACGCAGTATACTCATCCACAAGTACCTGATTGAAACTATAGACCTTATAGAAATACAACAATAGACTGGCTTCTTTACACATCAGTTTAGTCACTCTTGTCAGCTGATGAATAATAATTCTATAGTCTGATTGTACTTTCCTTGCCCTATTACCATAGGTAAGAAAAGTATTGCTTTCCGAAAAAAATTAAGGTACCCCAATTTCCAAATTTCTATACTTTTCAAGGTCCCTGAGTCCAAAAAAGTGGTTTTTTGGTATTGCTCTGTGTGTGTGTGTGTGTGTGTGTGTGTGTGTGTGTGTGTGTGTGTGTGTGTGTGTGTGTGTGTGTGTGTGTGTGTGTGTATGAGTGTATGTGCGTCTGTGTACACGATATCTCATCTCCCAATTAACGGAATGACTTGAAATTTGGAACTTAAGGTCCTTACAATATAAGGATCCTACACGAACAATTTCGATCTGATGCAATTCAAGATGGCGGATAAAATGGTGAATATGTTGTAAAAAACAAATTTTGATATCACTTATCAATTTTTTCCTATTGAACGTCAAACTTTGCCAAATTTTCTCCAAGTTCATCGGATTTAAAGTCATTTTATAGTTGGAAAATTGGAATTTGGCGGTACGGCGCCAAATGTCCAAATCTTTCTGAACAATTTGGTACCATTTTCATGACTATTGGTTGGAAAATAGCGTCCGAAACACGCTAGAACGAAGTGCCTGTTTCAGCCCTTTTTCCGAATTATCATTGCTCTTAACTATCATAAATAACGCTTTCCGGAATTCAGCGCGAGAAAACCAGAAGAAATCTGGGCGCCCAGACAAGCTGTTATATATTCTTCGCATCCTATTTTAGTGCATAAGTTGCATTCGATGAGGCATGCAATTTATAGTCTACACAGCTGCTGATTTTTTACCAATGTACATTGAGATATTGAATTGCACTCGTCATGGCATGCGATTTATAATCCACACGATAGCTGATTTATGATGAATAAATAGTCTGATTTTTACTCTAATATTGGCGTATGAAAAAGGAGGCTCTTTTTTCCTTTTATATTATCCTTGAAAAGCAAAATTTCCAAAAACCATGTATATACGTCGATGCGCAATTTAAATACCTGTCAAATTTCGACCTGTCAAATTTCATGAAAATCAATTACCACGTTTTGCCGTAAATGCGCAACATTTAAACATGTAAACATTTAAACATTTAAACATTCAAACATTTAAACATTTAAACATTTAAACATTTAAACATTTAAACATTTAACATTTAAACATTTAAACATTTAAACATTTAAACATTTAACATTAAACATTTAAACATTTAAACATTTAAACATTTAAACATTTAAACATTTAAACATTTAAACATTTAACATTTAAACATTTAAACATTAAACATTTAAACATTTAAACATTTAAACATTTAAACATTTAAACATTTAAACATTAAACATTTAAACATTTAAACATTTAAACATTTAAACATTTAAACATTAAACATTTAAACATTTAAACATTTAAACATTTAAACATTTAAACATTTAAACATTTAAACATTTAAACATTTAAACATTTAAACATTTAAACATTTAAACATTTAAACATTTAAACATTTAACATTTAAACATTTAAACATTTAAACATTTAAACATTTAAACATTTAAACATTTAAACTTTAAACATTTAAACATTTAAAACATTTAACATTTAAACATTTAAACATTTAAACATTTAAACATTTAAACATTTAAACATTTAAACATTTAAACATTTAAACATTTAAACATTTAAACATTTAAACATTTAAACATTTAACATTTAAACATTTAAACATTTAAACATTAAACATTTAAACATTTAAACATTTAAACATTTAAACATTTAAACATTTAAACATTTAAACATTTAACATTTAAACATTTAAACATTTAAACATTTAAAATTTAAACATTTAAACATTTAAACATTTAAACATTAAACATTTAAACATTTAAACATTAAACATTTAAACATTTAAACATTTAAACATTTAAACATTTAAACATTTAACATTTAAACATTTAAACATTTAAACATTTAAACATTTAAACATTTAAACATTTAAACATTTAACATTTAAACATTTAAACATTTAAACATTTAAACATTTAAACATTTAAACATTTAAACATTTAAACATTTAAACATTTAAACATTTAAACATTTAAACATTTAAACATTTAAACATTTAAACATTTAAACATTTAAACATTTAAACATTTAAACATTTAAACATTTAAACATTTCCGGCTACGATTTTTTCATCTTTTTGGCCTTATAACTTTTAAACGGTTGATTGAAAAAAACCGTGCTAATCATGAGCTCATAGAACATTATAAAAAAATTATAACTCATAAGTCCTACTAATTGAAGATGGAGAACTCCAAATAATTTCATTCTATTGGAAATTTCATAATCTGAAAGAAAAACACGAGTGATTTTTTTTATCCGATGGTTGGATTTGGCGGAAATAGCTGGAAAATTAAATGAATAGAAAATACCAGGTTTTGGGGCATTCTGTATTTAGCGCAAGGAAGTTTTGAAAGTAGGGATGTCAATCCCGGGATCCCGGGATCCCGAATCCCGGGATCCCGGTCCATTTTTGATACCTAACAATCCCGGGATTGTAAACCTGAAATTTAGAATCATATTTTTCCAAAAACAATTCAATATGGAATTTATTTACGGTGATGGATATAAGTTTTTATAACTAATTTATTGTTCTAAGTGTTTGACCAATTTATTCTACAGGCACAGCCTACAGTTGCATATACATAATATTGATTGTATACTGTACTCTGTACTGGCATAATAGAATTCGCATTATCAGTTCGCAAAATTGGCAGAATGGTTGTTGATTGGTTGTTATGTCTCTACACTCTTGTTTCTGTTTACACAGCACCACAATTACCAGTCTAGACGGCGCAATATTTGCAATAGTGCTGATGGCATTTCCTTGGAATGCATTCCGAACTTTGAAAAGACTTCAGAAATCAGAAATTAAAAAGCACTAACGATTCACTCTCTGCCTAATTATTCCTCTTCTCTTCTCTTCCTCTATCATAAGTAGAATATCTAGTTGAAGTAAATATTATAGTTGGCTCTACGAAATTTCATTTAGTAGTGTAGTGGTTCTGCTTTCGCGTTGTTTGGTCGGTATGGCGTTACGGTCTTACAATAAAAAGTATTCTATTTTATTATTAATACATTATTAATTCAAGTGATATCAATTCACTTCACAGTATTTGACGTAATTAAATTGTGAGCTCTATCCCGTCCTGATGTAGGATAGAAATGCTTTTGTTCTACATAAAAAAGACTCTGATGAGTTATCTTGCTTTCCTCAGTTCTCACTATCATCTAGGATACAGCAAATCTAAGGTAGGACATGAAATAAAACAGTTACTCCTAATCTTGAAAACATTCAAAGGAATATAATGTTCAATTTTAATATTATTCCCAAGTTTTTTTTTTTCATTTTAATAATAGCCTCTCCCTCTTTAATGGGCCCTTTTTCATCTCCACACCCTGTTACTGAACATGTAATTGAGGAGGAACAATTGGTTAAAAATGCATATAACTGATTTTTGCCAATCCCGGGATCAGTCCCGGGATCCCGGGATTGATATTGGATAATCCCGAAATACCGGGATTGGAAATCAGTCCCGGGATTAACATCCCTATTTGAAAGTGATACATTTTTTGAACTTCTTTTAGGTGTCCAAACAATATATCGAAAAATCATAAATTATAATATTTTTTGCAATAACCATTGTATGTAATGACTAGACTATTCATTGGAAGATTGGACATGTTGAAAGTGTTATGTAAAGTAACAAATGTAATAATTCACAATAAAAACGATTTGATTAGTCTTTTATCTTACGTAAACCTTGTACCACAAATTTAAATAATTCGTTTCAATTAGAAAAATTATAATTGATTGATATGAATGAAAATACGTTTATAACCGTCCTCGGTAAATTAAGAATTGTTATGCAAAATTTCAGTAATCAGTTAAGTTGTTAATCAGTTCAGTAGTTCGTAATAATGCGTCAATCGTGTGCCTATCCTATACAAGTATAAGGCAATAACTTTTCTTTATTATATTATAAAGATTATATAGACTGAATGAAAAATTCCAATATAATTTGACATAAAAGAAGATGAATTTTGCTTCCTGAGATTCATTACTTATTTAGTCAGTGTTCTAGTCTTCTTTGACTAAAGTCTGAGATATATTACTTTTAACATGAAGAGGAGAAACTCATTTCTCCCTCCACAGTTTGTAGCGTAGACACAGACAGACATCCTGCACACAATTGGATGCGCCGTGTCATTTTGCTTCATGCTCTTGTGATGAAAACAATATTATACCTGCTGACCAGTATATGACTGGTCAGTATATGACCAGTGCCAGCAATAGCTGAAGGGGAGTGTTGGTGCGTCGCGTTGCAAAGCTCTCTCATACAGACACAAAAGAAGGAGAATGCTGCTAGGTAGTGGGAGTGATTAGTGGAGGATAGAGCAACGGACCTCTCAGTCTTCGAGAAAGAGCCGTGTTAAAAGTAATTTCTCTCCCACTTTAGTTTTGATAGTTTTGAATAAATCTAGTTGGATAAAATTTGAATGAAGCATAAACAAAAACTAAGTGATTCGACTCAATTTCAAAATGATTACTCCTAGTTTGTCAGTGCGAATAAAGTTGATTTATTGAGGAGTCTATTGATAGAGCTTGAGAACTTGATCTTCAATCATGAAGGTAGGGGTATTCCAAAAAATGGAATAGGATCCTCTCATATAATATAAATATGGGGAATCCATGAATTAGGATTCCAGAAAATGAATTATTACCATTTTGGAGTGATCCGTGGTCTAGTGGATAGAGTGCTTGCGTAGCAGCATAGAGATCCCGGGTTCAAACCCTCTCACAACCAAAAGTTGTTTAACCAGATCACTCCCGTGTTATCGGATGGGCACGGTAAACTGTCGGTCCCGGCTGAAGTATGACAGTCGTAAGGCCCATTGACGGCTTAAATTATATATTCAGGCGGTGGGACCTTCCCGCAAGGGACTCCCCACCAACAATAGCCATACGAATTTACTTTTACTTTTACCATCTCAAGGTTTTCTGGATTTACCGATAAACAGTAGACTATAGGCAACAATATTTTTACAATACTAGTCATTATTATAGGGCGTTTTCACAAATCAATACAGGTTTTAAATTTTTTTTGAAAAGGGTGATTAAGTTTAAAAAACTTATGCTTTTCTACACTGTATTTGGAACTTATTTTATCCTTCTTTGAAAGAAATCGCTCCTGTGTTTCAGGAAAAAAATTAATTTGATTCAATTGTGAGCAGGTTGTGGTTGTAATGGTTGTTTGTAAATGGATTTTAGTGGAATTTTTGTTCCACTCGAATATATCCTACAGGAACTTGAACTACAGATACAGATACATACAATATATAAATACAGATATTCAACTGCTCTAAGCTATGTGAGTTGTAGGCCTACGAGGATGAGTTGTACAGAAGGAGATGTACTATTACAGTACAGAACAAAATTATCATGTCTATCACAGTGGGACTGATAAACAGTGGTGGCTCGTGGATTTCAAACTAAGGGAAGCCTAAAGACCATAATGCTCCAAAAATAAGATATTTCCCTACAATAGGCTATTTATAATGAACACATCATTCAAAATTGAAACTTCAACAATAATTCCAAATAGAGCATATGTAATTGAGTTTTCAGGCTACTCACATAATTTATGAAGAATCCTATTTTTGGTCACTTTCTTTCCACTTACTAAATTGAAACATAATTAAACTTTTCACTTTCAACTCACGTCACTAAAAGCATTTATACACTCTGACAAATAACTTTCATAAGGACACGAGCGATACAGCAGTAAAACTGAACACATAACCTCTTCAACAAAGCAGCATACCAAAGAGAAAATGAAACTAAATATTTCTATTAAAAATTATTGATAATATTCTCATTTATCCCATATTTTCATTTATTGTATACTTTTGTAGTTATCCCATTTTCATTTATATAAATATTAATATTCTATTATTCTCTGGTGCAAAACGAACTGAGGTGCTGAGGTCTGCCTTCTTCTTCATCTTAGTTTATGACGGACTCAGATTCCAGCCGGGCTTCCTCTAGAACTGTATGTTGTGTCTGCCTATATTCTATTATATATACATGTGTTGTCATGGCAACCGCATTTTTCACTGTACTATTCTATTCCTGTCAGACTCAGCGTTCAATCAGGCTTCCTTTGGCCATCTATATGCCTTCTTTGCTATGCGTTCTACTAAGAGATGTATATCATCGTATAATCGTATCATGTATAATCATTGTATATACCATCACGCTTCCCGCCATCATTTAAAGCTTGTTTTCTACATTCTCTCATTAATGATATGTTATGAAATCTTCTCAATACCAATAAATTATTCATTAATAATTAATATTCCAAATTTGAGAATCAACAATATCAGCTGAATAATAGGCCAGTAGGCCTAACAACAATAAAATATTAGGAAAATACGAGCAAATATCGGAGGAAGCCCGGCTTCCCTTGCTTCCTCTGGCGGGCCACCACTGCTGATAAACTTAAGTTATTGGATAGGGGTTTAATGGTAAGTTTTGGGAAAATATGAAATATTATGCATTTGATGCACTATTGCCCGGTTGCAGAGTCGCTACATAAAGTCACCCATAGTTAACAGAACCATTAGTTAACAACTCGCCCATAAATAGATGTTCGTTGCAGAGTCGTTTGCCAGACCCCTGTTAGCTATGGCTCTGATAAGGCACACACATAAGTCACACTACTGTTCATACCACTTTTTGCGTGGTATGCTTCTATTCAACTAATGTATTGGCAACGGAGAGAGAATCATCACTGTGAACAGTTCTTCCAAACCTCCAGTCGGATGACGTCACAACATGGCGCTTGTTTATCATAACACTGCTGTCTGCTTATTTGTGTTGTTTATGTTTGGAGGTTACGAATGAAGATCTCAGACTAATTTGTAATTATTTCAGTTGGTTTGATTTTTGATAGCTAAATGAATGAATCAAGTAAAAAAAAATTAGAGGTAGAATTAAAATAAGTGACTGGTGTATTTATTATTGTATAATATTAGTTTAAAAAAATATTTTACCAGAATTATTTCATTGCCTTCTGGCATTTTGATATATCTTGGAAGCAAAACAGCCAGTTTACAAGATATATTTCTTATGACTCTGCATACGGTGCTTTTTATTAAAATTAATAATAATTGATTATTCAAATTCATTAAATTATTCAATTTATCAAAAATTGCATTACATTTTCGTTCAAGCTACTCTGATAGTCAATGATATTTTATCCAGTTTATTTACACTTTATCTACAGATGCAAATAGTTGACGTTATTATTATAATGTAATCATCAACACTATTATGTATGATCATTTTCGTTTGTCTTTTAGAACATGCAAACAAGTCAACCTTAAAATACACTTGGCGCGAATGTATAGTGGATTTATAAGCACGACTTTGGGTATTTAAATAAAGAGCACTTTTAGTTATTGGTGGCCTCAGATGACGTCATCTGCTTGTGGGTTTTTCGTCTCTGCAACGGAAAAACCTATTTGTTGGCGTGCTGTTACCTATCCGCAGAGCAATAGCTAACAGAACGTCTCTGCAACAAAATTGGCCTGTTAAATAGTTAAGTCCGCGCTGTTAACTATGAGCAACGTTATTTGTCGTCTCTGCAACCGGGCAATGTGCTACTCAGAAACGTTGAAAATTATTGTATAGCAATGAAACTTGACCGGTTGCAGAGTCGACAAATAACGTCGCCCATAGTTAACAGCGTGGACTTAACTATTTAACAGGCCAATTTCGTTGCAGAGACGTTCTGTTAGCTATTGCTCTGCCAATAGGTAACAGCGCGCCAACAAACAGGTTTTTCCGTTGCAGAGACGAAAACCCTACAGGCAGATGACGTCATCTGAGGCTACCAATAACTAAATCTGCTCTTAATTTAAATGCCCAAAATCTTGCTTATAAATCCACAATACATTCGCGCCAAGTGTATTTTAAGGTTGACTTGTTTGCATGTTCTAAAAGACAAACGAAAATGATCATACATGATAGTGTTGATGATTACATTATAATAACGTTAACTATTACAAACTGTAGACAAAGTGTAAATAAGCTGAATAAAATAAAATATCATTGACTATTTGAGTAGCTTGGACGAAGATATAATACAATTTTCAATATTTATTTAAAATAATAAATTATTATCAATTTCAATAGTAAGCACCGTATGCAGAGTCATTAAAAATATATCTTGTAAACTGGCTACTTTGCTTCCAAGATATATCAAAATGCCAGAAAGCAATGAAATAATCCTGGTCAAAAAATTTTTTTTTATTAATATTATACTATAATAGATACACCAATCACTTATTCTACTTCTACCTATAATTTTATTTTACTTAATTCATTCATTTAGCTATCAAAAAATCAAACTGAAATAAAATTAAACTGAAATTAATTACAAATTAGTCTGCAGTTTGCTAACTACCTTATAAGACTTTTACGATCTTGTTTCGTAACCTCCAAGCATAAACAATACAATAAGCAGACAACAGTTTTGTGATAAACAAGCGCCATGTTATGACGTCATCCGACTGGAGGTTTGGAAGAACTGTTCACAGTGATTCTCTCTCTGTTGCCAATACAATTAGTTGAATAAAAGCATAACACACAAAAAGTGGTATGAGCAGCAGTGTGACTTATGTGTGTGCCTTATCAGAGCCATAGCTAACAGGGGTCTGGCAAACGACTCTGCAACGAACATCTATTTATGGGCGAGTTGTTAACAATATTGCTCTGTTAACTATGGGTGACTTTTTGTAGCGACTCTGCAACCGGGCATAGGTGTGCCGCAGCACTCAACTGTGACGCGAGATCGGCCAGGTGTGTCGCGAAACGTCTGACTGTAACTATTTTATGTATTTATTATTTTTTGACTCTGTAATTATTTTTAGTTTCTTTGATTTATTAAATACCCAGCCTATCTTATAAATTCCTTAAAATATTCAATCACTTCAATATACAACTGTATGAATCTTTCTTTCTGTATTTATTTGTATATCAATAGTTAAACTCGTGTATCTTGGTTGTTTGAATGATGTATTTCCAACTTTCTCCTTCATGCATTACACTGTCTTATTGATTCTCTTATTGAAAATTGACAAAAAATAATTCAAATTATGGTAAATTCATTTTTCGGTTATTTAAATGACACATTTTATAAGAAAATTAAAAAAAATTGAAGCCTAACAAATAGAGGCTGCAAAACTATTGGCTACAATCCTTATCGAATGTATTACAAAAATTTGAATTAAAAACTAGCTTGTCCAGCGAAATGAAACATTTTTCAATACTCCTATCTCATTCAGGAAATTCAGCAAGTCATCTCACAAAATGAGTCGAAGAATGCTATTCTAAAAATGGAGTTGAAGACTCTGCTCATGGATGTTCATTTCAATACAGGTTCATGTCTACTACCGCTGACTCCAGTTTTAAATTTTATTCAGCCTAATCTGTTTCAAGTGTTCAGTTACTCTTATGGCTTAGTCAGTTACTTGATGACTATGTTACAATATTCTGTGTTCTTTGCTCTTTTTAACTTAGTTTTAGGTGTTCAATTATATTTCAGTTTAGTCAGCTACTTAATTTAGTTTATTTCCCATTCTATTAACCATTGAGTTTGAGTAGCCTAAAATCAATCAAGTTGCCAGAATTCCCTCATTTTTTTCACATATTATATTATATATTTTTCATAGTTTTTCCTATCCACTCTATTTTCACATGTATTCTCAACTGAAACAATCAAAAATAATAAGTGTCGTACAGCCATCCTATTTGAAATAATGCGTGATGAACACAAAACAGCTGAATATATACTGTTGGGGCACCAGATTGACATATGGCTAGATTCAACTCCCAGGTGCCCAGGCAATGGCGCACTATACTGCCATTGTAACACAACTCTTGAATAAACAGCCAACATTCAAACCATTCGACACTGATTTGACATCTGAATTAGAACTGTTATCACATTGAGTAAAAGTCGAGTAACTATTATCTGTAACTATATTATCTGTTCATTTCATCTGCCAACAAATTATGAAAATGAAATTTCAAATGAGTGAATTTCGATTGGAATTCTTCATATCACAAAAAAGGACAATTAAAAAAGGTTTGAAAAGGTTTTGTTTATGAAAAAGATTTTCATAAGAAGGACAATTTCCATGTATCTATCCAGTTTTTCCAGTGGAATGAATTTATTTAATCAAAAACTTCAACATACAATATTCAATTACTGCTGATACGGTCCTGCCAACTATTAACTCTCCATCCTTTTTATAGTCTGTGTGAATACAGTAGTAGAGTGATATGAAGCAACGCACTGCGAGTCGATTTCAATTAAATTCCTTGATAGAATTTTCAAAGCATCGGCATGGGAATGACGCTGTGTCGTACGGTGCAGACGACGACATCCCACTAAATCTCGAGTCGTTTTGTTTGAATTTTTGAGAACAAGATTTGTTCACTCACTGCCTCACATATCAGCGAGGGTTCGAGTTTTTTAGAAGCGTGGGTAGCTGTAAATATGTTGAACGCATGTAACCGTAAATATGCCTTTTACGATGTCATCCGACGTTTAATATAATAAAGTGAATATAAATGTGCCACAATTTACTTTTAGTTCATAGGCGCAACGTGAAACAAGCAAATTATTATTCTTCAGAAAATAGTTTTTTTGGAAAGCAATTTTTCTCCAGTAAAAATGTGGAAATAACTTCTTCCTCTCAGTTATTTTGTTTGGCGTTTTTACGGCCTTTCACCTTTGATGTTCTCCAAAAATTCTCCTGTTTGGGGAAGGATAGTTGATCAAAATATTTTCGAGAAGTGAAGCTCGCATACAAGTGGAGCATATTATTTGTAGATGAATCAAATGAGACTGAAGTCTAGTTAGTTTAGATCGATTAATAGAATATTATTATCGATTAATATCATGTTTATAGTTTACTAGCAAGTAACGCGTGCTCCGCAAGGGTCTATTTTAAAACTTGACATAATGAAATCTTGAAGAGTTGAAAATAGGCTTTTCACCATGCTCGGTTAATTAAGAATCTATATGCAAAATTTCAAGTTAATCAGTCCAGTAGTTCAGACGTGATGATGCGTCAAACATAATTTTCCTATCCCGTACGTGTAAAAGCCAGTTCTTTAACTTTATTATAGTATAGAGAGATGATAGATAGATGGATGATTTATCAGTATCTTTGAATATGAATAACTTTGAACCCGTTTAAGATGTTGATGTGCGGTTTTCACCATTCATTTTCTGTATCTCTTGAAATTCTGTATCGAAATCATGTATCATATAACCACCAGCCATTAAACAAAATGAAGTTAGATTTAATATGGCGGTTCCAAGATGGCGGACCAAAATTTTGATGAGACAGAAAATCAGTTATTTTTTTTAGAATAGGATCCCCAATCATATATATCTTCTAATTTCCCTTTAAAAAGAATGGTTCAGCTGGTTCCTTACAACAACTGGAAGCTTAATGAATTGAAAACTTGAAAAACTGAAAACTAGACGTAATGAAATCTTGAAGAATTAAAAATAGGCCTATAACCATCCTCGGTTAATTAGGAATCTATTAATTAATCAGTGTAGTATAGTTTAGTCGTGATGATGCGTCAAACATAATTTTCCTATCCCGTACTATAAAAGAATAAGATATAGATTCTTTTTAACCCCTATTAGCCAGTTCTTTCCTTTATTATAGCATTGATCAGCTTGACTAGATAATAGCCTACATCATCTCTGAAAACTGTTAAATAAATTCGCGTGCACTCAGCCTGACCTGTTTAGCATTTGCATCAATAATTTATGACATTCAGAATATAGCATTTAGTCATTCAGAGTAGAATACGTCTTCTAGTGAGATAATGAACTAGCTTAGCTAGCTAGTGATAGCTTGTTAAAAATGAGTACGAATTGAATGAATGAATGAATAATTTATTTGCCAAAAGAACAAAATACAAAAAACTTTACGAAAAATAAATAAGTATATGCTACTGCACTTAACTAAAATACATAAATGTTAATTTATTCAATTTTCAATTATATATTTTCAATGGCATTGCTAGCATGGATAATTGAGAAGGGCTATACTTCAGCTGAAATATTGCTTTAGCATTTGATTAGCTTTAGTGATACAGAAATATTTGGAAGTATATCAGTGGGAAATTATGAAGTGTAAAATTTAATATGCTAACAATGCTAACAATATCAAAGTCTTATTCTTTCAATTTTGTTGCAGTTTGAGCTGCAAGTTGTTAGTAGATAAAGAGTAGAAGAATTGTCTCAAATTAATAGCCAATGAGTTGTTGATCAATTATTATTATTCAGCAGTATAGCAGGCCTACTAGGATGAAATAATTCTCAAACTTACAACCTCACTATCTTACTAGCATTTTCAACATTCTCTGGGAGCTTTATGAGGCAACGCATGAATGAATCTCACTTGGATAGGCCTACTTTGGAACAAGAGCCGCGTAAACGCAGTGGCATCGCTTGGATCAACATGCCACTTACTCAAATTACAGTTTCATTAGCATGAGATATATCACGCATATATAACGGATATATTATCTCCGTTGCTCATTCAGTGATATTTCTACTTGGAGATCGACTTCCTGATAAGGCCACTACTAAACTGTTTCCCAAATCCAAAGTAGGATGATTCTTTTCGAAATTCCAACACCCCTAGAGATGCCTTTTTGAGAAATAGGTCTTCCGAACAGTAGAAACCATAGGATTTATATACGGGACACGTATCGACCCCTGGTGAGATATCTTTATGTTCTCCCTCTTGTCCACGATTTTTTCTTTTCTCTCCTTTTATACCTTCTCTCTTTCTTTCTGTCCCTTTTCCTCCACTTCTTTTCCCTCTTCTCCTTTCATTTCATACCTTTCTCTTGCTTCTTCTCAATCATTTCCCTCTCACTCCTTATTATTTTGTTTTCTACTTATTCATAAACCTCCTTGTAGAAAAACTTAATTCATTTTCGCATATTTTCCTTCCAGTTTCTCCTTTCTCTTAAACTTCTTCCTTTCCAACTCATACTCCTTTTCCTTATTTTTCTTATCCTCTTTCTCCATTGTCTTCTTCTCCTTCTTTTTAGCTTTCTCATTCTCCACATCATCCATTATTTCTTTTTTTCTTCTTTTTTCATATTTTCCTATGTATAATTTTATTATCCGCTCTACGAATATTCTCCATCTTCTCCTCATTCTCATTATTTCTCTTGGCACTCTTATCAACTATTCAAAATATGAATCCTTGTTTGTATATTTGTTCTTCTATATTTTCCTTCATCTCTTGTTTCATCTCTTGTCTCCACTGCTTCATCTTGGTGGTCATGGTTGATTGCACTGTAAGACAGCTGGCAGGTGGTGTAAGGATCGACTACTGAATGGAGCAACATTTAAAAGACATTTCATAACCGAAGTCCATATGGCACCTGGTGTCGCTTTGTTTTCTGTAACCTCTACTCTTCATCTGAAGCTATTCGAGTTTTCGAAAGTCAGCCTCCATTTTGGTAGTCACTGCTTAGGTTATCAATATCGGGACACCGAGCTTCCCTCGTTATTTTTTTATTTATTGCTAAACAGAGCTCAATTATTTAAAATGATTGGGGGAGGACTAACAGCCAAAGCCCAAAACTGTTTCTTCCCCGAATTTTGATTTATACACTATAAATATTCCAAAAAGTACGTTATGTTCCATACTCTTGATTTCAGGTCAAATTCTCAGTCCAAACATTTGAAAGCAGAAAAGTTCTAATTTATATTGTTCACAAACCAAATTGAATAACAAAATAACACTCACTAAACACTTATTTCGTGAAAATCGTTAGAGCCGTTTTCGAGATTCGTTGGACATAAATAACCATGAATAAATATAAATAACCAAATATGAAAATATATTCAGATATACAGAAATTGCTCGCTTAATATAATAGGGTAGGATACTTCACAGGGATTAAAATATAAATAAACGTATTCAAAAAGCAATCAGTTCCTTAAATTCTAGAAGAAACCTTCTCTTACTAACTTCATTCCTAGTACAAAGAGTATGAGGAACTTGATTAGTAATTCGTAATAGCGTTCGTGATAAGTGAATGAAGTATAATATTTTATATTTTGAAAAGTGTAAAATGAAGTGAATGTACTAAAACTCGACAAGCGATTGGGTCAATTGGGTGGGTTTTAATCAAGACCGGGGTATCATGTTGAACAGCGAAAAATTTCGAATATTAATGATAAAATGAGGGCAGTGCTAATAAACGATTCTTGTGAACGTTTTTAGCCAAGCATACTCGAACCGAACAAAAACAGAAACTAATAAGAACGATTCTGGAAGCTGGAAGAATCGTTTTTAAATAAAGTTATTTATTCCCGTTATTGCAGGTCAATAATAATTAGGAAGTTGTTCCATATCAGAATTGATTCACATTTCTTTCATACAGACAGCGGAAATATAACCAGACAGTTTTCTCCATTGAAAGAATATTCTCCACCAATAAAAATATCTTCAAAATTGTTGTTGTATTCTTTATTCTTTGTGTCGGTCGAGCTGCATAATGTCAAACGAAGTGACAGGAGAAGTCGGCTAACAAATCACCTACTAGAAGAGGAAGATGAGAGAGACAGCAAGTAGCTGATACGAGGGTGGCTGGGTGATTTATCAAGTGCCCCAAGACAAATGCTGGATGTCGCATGTCACTTGACTGGTCAGTAAATGGCATTCTAGCACGCGTGCTAGTACTGTAACCATATTATTTTTCCAATGAATAATCCAGCCTTTGAACTCTAAATGTAATCTGTCATATACTAAGCTTATAGTTGCAACAT